>NW_024524232.1:0-2255 GCF_017590135.1 Pyrgilauda ruficollis | reverse complement strand
GAATTTCTTCCCAATATCCAATATAAATGTTCAAATTGTCTGGACATCCAAGGGTTTCCTTAGTCACAGGGTGACATTTCTGCTTTCTCCCAACTGAGGTTGCAGTTGTACTTGAATTTCTTTTTCTCAGCTGTAGCTATGTAGTTATGTTTATTCATGTAAATTCTTTTTTTTTTCTCTCTATTTTCCTACTATCTATTCCCCCATCCTTGGTTTCCTAAGCAATATAACTGGAAAATATCTCATGAGAGAGTGAGTTTATCGATGGCAGACACTAAATCCACGTGAGAAGGAAATGCCACAATCTGAATAACAGCCAAAAATAATTGAACCCAACACAGAATCACATCCAAAAACCTGGAAAATAATTATTTAAAAGGATACATCCAACAAAATCTTCAAACAAACCACCCCTACTGTCCAACAAACAAGAGCAGTTATCCAAACTGCAATTCATTAACAGAGAGAAGAGAAAATATTCGGAAGTTTCATTCCTGGCATCAGGAGGCTGGGCAGGATGTAACCCCAGCCAAGAGAATTATGAGTTTTTATGTGGAAAAAGACAGCAGGAGATGAGGAAGCAGCTCCTCTGATGGATTTCCTGATTGCACAGAACCCCTCAGAATGTAAAGATTGGTATTTTCATTGTTTTAATGGTTCTCATTTACAGAGCTGATGGGATATTTCACGTCCAGCCCAGGTTTCTTTGGATTCATTCTGTTTTTCTTTTAACTTTAGCTTACCTCTAATCCCCACCATCAATACCAATATATACAAGACCTCTTTCTACTACCTGGTCAATGCAAAAAAAAAAAATGCTCAATAATGAACTTTAGGCAGCATTAAGGAATCTCAGTGATTCTCCAGTGAAATTCCTGTCTCCTGAAATCTCAAGGTCAGTGACTGAAGGCCAAATGACACTTCAAGAGATGCTTTTCCAACCTGATTTCCTCAGAAAATGAAGTTTTTTGCACATGTGAGCAAAGATAGGAATTTCCATTTGCTCAGTTGTCACCTGCATATATCATGGGGGCAAAATTTCCAAATTATATTGATTTCCTCCACTGTAAAAGTTGTTTTCGAGTGAGCACCACCCTTATTAGAGATCAGTGACCATCACAACCCTTTGTGTCCCTTCAAAACTGAACTAGAAATCACTGCAGTGGCACTTATTCACCAAAATAAAATTTAAAACCAGCTGGAACACTTCAAGGAAAATTAATAATTATGAACATTGTCCATTTATTTATATATATTTAATCAAAGACAGTCAGTAAGTCCAAGCATTTACAAACAAGGAAAAGAAGTCAGAAACAGCATATGAGAAAAGGAATGTTTGTATCCCTATTTTAATGATAGGCAGCAAGGTTGCAGAACTGTTTTGTGATTTTTTTCCCAGGTTATGCACTGACAGTCAACGGAGGAAGCAGCAACTCTCCTGAAATTTCCTAACAACCAATATAAAGCAGGAGAAGTTTTTTTCATTTCTGGGTTTCATTTTCCATTGCAAATGGATTTAATTGAATGAATTACAGCTCCAGCCAACAAGTTCCCATAAAACACCAAAATGTGCTTCGATATTTGGAAGAAATAGGTACCTTTAGCAGCTTCTGAAACAGCAGAAAGAAGGGAAAAAAAAAACAAAACAAAACCCTTTTCCCTTCCCCTTGTTTCCATTTCTGTGGAGGTCTGAGCTGAAGATTCCAGGAACTTCATGCTAAGAAGAAGAGATCTTGGAGGTCTTTCCCAGCCTAAACAACTCCATGATTCTGTGATTCTCTACCCCAGCAGATCCCTTAGCTCAGCTGCCCAGTTTATCCCTGTTAATCCCAGTTTATCTTATTTCTTGCAGTTGATAATTTGCAGCATGGATAGTCTGTGGCTCTAATAAATATTCCACCCAAAAGGCTCTGTCAGATAAGCTCTTATAAAATTAAAAATGCCAGTGATGTATTTTTCAGCATCAGCATTGCAGTGGCAATGCTGGATCAGGTCTGGAAGATGGTGTTTCCTCAGAGGGGAAGAAAGAAAAATCAAAATTATGCTGCTTTGTTTTTCAAACTTTAGAACTGGAACAGAGAATTGAAGGTGGAGACCTCAAGAATCAGGAGGGGAAAGGCAGCACCTCCAGACTGTGTTTGTGATCACCCCCAAGCTCTTGTGAGGGATTCCTTGTGTGTCAGGTGACTCAAACCATCTTTAAAGAGATGTAGAATCCTAAAATGGTTGGAAGAAACCTTAAAGATCATCCAGTT
>NW_024524231.1:1681-2264 GCF_017590135.1 Pyrgilauda ruficollis | reverse complement strand
GTGAGCACACGTGGGGCACAGCTGTGCCGGGACACGTGTACCCTGACACACGTGGGCTCACGTGGGGCACACACGGGGCACACGTGGGCAGGTGTGCAGGGACACGTGAGCACACACAGAGCACACACAGAGCGCACACGGGGCACACACGGGGCACATGTGAGCACACACGGGGCACACACGGGGCACACGTGAGCACACGTGGGGCACAGGTGTGCCGGGACACGTGTACCTTGACACACGTGGGGCACACACGGGGCACACGTGGGCAGGTGTGCAGGGACACGTGAGCACACACAGAGCACACACAGAGCACACACGGGGCACACACGGGGCACATGTGAGCGCACGCGGGGCACAGGTGTGCAGGGACACGTGTACCCTGACACACGTGGGGCACACACGTGGGGCACACACGGGGCACACACGTGGGGCACGCGTGCACAGACCTCACCTGTCCCCGCACCCCTCCCCCACCCCAAAAACCGCCCCGGGACCCCCCCCGGACAGGTGAGGGACAGACAGACAGACAGACAGACGGACAGGGGGACAGGTGACACGGGGGGGAGGGGGGACGGGGGCC
>NW_024524231.1:0-600 GCF_017590135.1 Pyrgilauda ruficollis | reverse complement strand
AAATGTGGAGAGGGAGGGGAGAGGAGAGAGGGGGAGAAATTTGGGGTCGGGGGGATTGGAGAGACCGGGAAGGGTCTGGGGGAGAGGGATGGAGAGATCGGGAAGGGTCTGGGGTCGGGGGGAGAGGGATGGAGGGAGCGGAAGAGCCGGGATCGGGAGGGGAAGAGCGGGGTCGGGGGGATGGAGCGGGAAGGGAAAGGAAGGGAAAGGGAGCACCGGGAATGCGGGGATGGAGGGACAGGGATGGAGGGGATGAAGGGACCGGGATCGGGGGGATGGAGGGACCGGGATGGAACCGGGATCGGGGGGACGGAGCCGGGATCGGGATCAGTGGGGATGGAGGGAGAGGGAATGGGGGAAAGAAGGGACCGGGATGGAGGGATGGAGGGATCACCGGGATCGGGGGGATGGAGGGATCACCGGGAATGAGGGGATGGAGCCGGGATCGAGGGGATGGAGGGAGCGGGAATGCGGGGAAGGACGGACGGAGCCGGGATGGAGCCGAGGGAGCGAGAGGGACCGGCGGGGATGGAGGGAGCGGGATCGAGGGGATGGAGGGACCGGGATGGAGCCGAGGGAGCGGGATGGAACCGGGATGGA
>NW_024524230.1:651-2264 GCF_017590135.1 Pyrgilauda ruficollis | reverse complement strand
CCCTCAGGTCCCTGGGGGGGTCTCTGAGCCCTGACCCCTGGCCTGTCAGTGTCCCCTCAGGTCCCTGGGGGTGTCCCTGACCCCTGACCTTTGACCTGTCCCCTCAGGTCCCCGCTGGCCCCGTGGTGACCCTGGGGGGGTCCCTGACCTTTGACCCCTGACCTCTGACCTGTCCCTGTCCCCTCAGGTCCCTGGTGGCTCTGGCAGTGTCCCTGATCCCTGACCTTTGACCTTTGCCCTGTCCCTGTCCCCTCAGGTTCCTGGTGGCCCCATGGTGGCCCTGGGGGGGTCCCTGACCCCTGACCTTTGACCCCTGATCTGTCACTGTCCCTGCAGGTCCCTGGTGGCCCCATGGATGTCACTGACCCCTGACCCCTGATCTGTCCTTGTCCCTGTCCCCTCAGGTCCCCGCGGCGCTCGCTGGCCCCGGGGGTGTCCCTGGTGGCCTTGGCAGTGTCCCTGACCCCTGACCTCTGACCTGTCCTTGTCCCCTCAGGTCCCCGCTGGCCCCATGGTGACCCTGGGGGTGTCCCTGACCTTTGACCTTTGATCTCTGACCTGTCCCTGTCCCTGCCCTGGTGGCCCTGGGGGGTCCCTGACCCCGTCTTTGACCCCTGACCCCTGACCTTTGACCTTTGACCTGTCCCTGTCCCCTCAGGTCCCTGGTGGCCCCATGGATGTCACTGACCCCTGACCCCTGACCTGTCCCTGTCCCCTCAGGTCCCTGGGGGGGTCTCTGACCCCTGACCCCTGGCCCCTGACCTGTCCCTGTCTCCTCAGGTCCCTGGTGGCCCTGGGGGGGTCCCTGACCCCTGACCTTTGACCCCTGATCTGTCACTGTCCCTGCAGGTCCCTGGTGGCCCCATGGATGTCACTGACCCCTGACCCCTGACCCCTGACCCCTGACCTGTCCCTGTCCCCTCAGGTCCCTGGGGGTGTCCATGACCCCTGACCCCTGACCTGTCCCTGTCCCCTCAGGTCCCCACGGCGGCGCTCGCTGGCCCTGGGGGTGGCCCTGTGGGGGTCCCTGGTGGCCCTGGGGCTGTCCCTGACCCCTGACCCCTGACCTCTGACCTGTCCCTGTCCCCTCAGGTCCCCGCTGGCCCCATGGTGACCCCGGTGGCCCTGGGGCTGTCCCTGACCCCTGACCTCTGACCTGTCCCTGTCTCTGCCGTGGTGGCCCTAGGGGTGTCCCCGACCCCTGACCTGTCCCTGTCCCTGTCCTGGTGGCCCTAGGGGTGTCCCCTGACCCCTGTCATTGACCCCTGACCCCTGACCTTTGACCTTTGACCTGTCCCTGTCCCCTCAGGTCCCTGGGGGGGTCCCTGACCCCTGACCCCTGACCTGTCCCTGTCCCCTCAGGTCCCTGGGGGGGTCTCTGACCCTTGACCCCTGACCCCTGACCTGTCCTTGTCCCCTCAGGTCCCCACGGCGGCGCTCGCTGGCCCTGGGGGTGGCCCTGGGGGGGTCCCTGGTGGCCCTGGGGGGGTCCCTGGCCCTGGCCCAGCCCCCCCAGCGGCGCCGGGCGCGGCTCCTGCTCGAGGGCGTGGCCAGGTTCTGCAGGTGAGGGGGGCTGGGGGGTCCTGGGGGGCTTTGGGGAGGATCTGGGTGGG
>NW_024524230.1:0-217 GCF_017590135.1 Pyrgilauda ruficollis | reverse complement strand
CGTGTGTGTCACTCAGACCCCTGACCCCAACCCTGACCCCAACCCTGACCCTGACCCCTGACCTTTGCCCTTGACCCCAGCCCAGTGATCCCAGTGGGTCCCTGACCCCTGACCCCTGACCTCTGACCTTTGACCTCCGACCTGTCCTTGTCCCCTCATGTCCCCGCTGGTCCCGTGGTGACCCTGGTGGCCCTGGGACTGTCCCTGACCCCTGACC
>NW_024524229.1:1594-2264 GCF_017590135.1 Pyrgilauda ruficollis | reverse complement strand
CCCGGTGTCCCCACTGTCCCCACTGTCTCCTCACTGCCACCAGGGACAGCCCTGGGACATTGACAATGACACCTCGGGGGTCCCAGAGTGACAATGACACTGGGGAGGGTCCCAAAGTGACAACGCCACACCCTGCTGTCCCCACTCACCGGCACCTGCCCCGCGCCCCCCGCCGCCACCACCGGGGGCGAGCTCTCCACGGCCGGAGGAGGAGGAGGAGGAGGAGGAGGAGGAGGCGACAAAGGCAGCGCCACCTCCGCGCCGCCATCCCCCGGTGCTGCCGCCGTGCCGGGGCGGTGCAGCAGGCGCGGGATCAGCTGCCGGTAGTGGCGGGTGCGCGCCGGGGCGGCGGCGGGCCCGGGGCTCTGCTCCATGGAGCCCCGGCGCTTGAGCGGCCGCGGCATCTCCGCCAGAACGCGGGCGACCTCCTGGAACTCGGGCACCCTGCGAGCCTCGGGGGGCAGCAGCGGCTGCAGCCGCGTGGGGCTCAGCGGCCGGGCCGGGGGTCCCTCCGGGGGTCCCTCCGGGGGTCCCTCCGGGGGTCCCTCCGGGGGTCCCTCCGGGGGTCCTTCCGGGGGTCCCTCCGGGTCCGAGCAGCGCAGGAGGTGCTCCAGCTCCGCCTCGGCCTCGGGAGGGTCGGGGGGCGCGGGGCGGGTGGGAGCTGGGGAGG
>NW_024524229.1:0-1368 GCF_017590135.1 Pyrgilauda ruficollis | reverse complement strand
TGACACCTCGGGGGTCCCAGAGTGACAATGACACCTCGGGGGTCCCAGAGTGACAATGACACCTCGGGGGTCCCAGAGTGACAATGACATTGGGGAGGGTCCCAGAGTGACAATGACACCTCGGGGGTCCCAGAGTGACAATGACATTGGGGAGGGTCCCAGAGTGACAATGACACCTCGGGGGTCCCAGAGTGACAATGACATTGGGGAGGGTCCCAGAGTGACAATGACACCTCGGGGGTCCCAGAGTGACAATGACACTGGGGAGGGTCCCAAAGTGACAACGCCACACCCTGCTGTCCCCACTCACCGGCACCTGCCCCGCGCCCCCCGCCGCCACCACCGGGGGCGAGCTCTCCACGGCCGGAGGAGGAGGAGGAGGAGGAGGAGGAGGAGGAGGCGACAAAGGCAGCGCCACCTCCGCGCCGCCATCCCCCGGTGCTGCCGCCGTGCCGGGGCGGTGCAGCAGGCGCGGGATCAGCTGCCGGTAGTGGCGGGTGCGCGCCGGGGCGGCGGCGGGCCCGGGGCTCTGCTCCATGGAGCCCCGGCGCTTGAGCGGCCGCGGCATCTCCGCCAGAACGCGGGCGACCTCCTGGAACTCGGGCACCCTGCGAGCCTCGGGGGGCAGCAGCGGCTGCAGCCGCGTGGGGCTCAGCGGCCGGGCCGGGGGTCCCTCCGGGGGTCCCTCCGGGGGTCCCTCCGGGGGTCCTTCAGGGGGTCCCTCCGGGTCCGAGCAGCGCAGGAGGTGCTCCAGCTCCGCCTCGGCCTCGGGAGGGTCGGGGGGCGCGGGGCGGGTGCCGCCGCGTGGGGGGCCGGGGGCAGCGCCGGCATCTTTTGTGGCGACCCCCGCGGGGTCCCCCCAGCTGGGGAGGGGGCGATCAGGGGGGGAAGCCCCCTGTGCCCGGCCCCCCCCTGCTCCCAAAAAGCGTTCTGCAGCCTGAAGATCATGGAGAGGGGAAGGGGCTTGTGGCGGGGGGGTCTCCCGGCCGGGGGGGGCACGGGGATGCGCGACACCGGCTGCTGGCACAGGTGCCACCCCCGGGGAAGGGTCCTGGAGGTGGGGGGGGGTCGGAAAAGCGGAGACCCCCCCTCTTGTCGCCGCTCCAGGGGGGACAGTTTGTAATTCCGCGGCAGCGTGGCGCTGTGAGAGCCGAAAGCGCCGTCCTTTAAAGGGTTAAAAAGGTTAAAAAATGGTTAAAAAGGGTTTTTTTTTTTGTTTTTTTTTGGCGGGGGAGGGGGTTTAAGGTTTGGACCCCACCCCAAAAAAAAATAAATCCGGGCTCACCTTGGCCCCGTCCAGGCTGGATTCCCTCCACAGCCCCGGCGGGGGGCGGGGTTGGCCCTCGGGGGTCCCTTTTTTTTGGGGGG
>NW_024524228.1:0-2265 GCF_017590135.1 Pyrgilauda ruficollis | reverse complement strand
AAAAAAGGCCATGCTTTGTCAAGGCCCAAGCTGTGGGGGCCCTTCTTGTTGGTTTAAACCAAGGCCTTGTTTTGACAAATTCTGATCTGTGCGGTTTTTAGATTTTCTGACACATTTTTGTTTTCTTCCCCTTTGGCCTGCGCTCTTTGCACTCTGCCTTGTTGCTGCTTCAAAATCCTAACGCTGCCTTCCCGGGAGAGCAGGGAGAATGCTTGTGGAGGGCTTGGAAGAAAAATAGAGCGCTACAGTGAAACAGCAATAAGTGTTCATTTCCATGGTGATCAGCCCAATGGCACAAAAAACAACCTTGGGACTCTCAATAAGCCAATTACAAGAAAGGTTAAGGGGTTTATAGTGCCAGAAACATGCCATCTACATGAGAAAATAGTATCATTACCAGCAATCTATGCTGTTAAATACATTGCTGTCTGGTGCTGCCAGAAACATAAGCTGTTTATGTTATTTTGGGAGTTTTGGAAGCTGCTAGAGTTTTCCAATGGTATTGTCAGGCTTTGGTGCAGTACTTCAAAAATCTACATGGTTAGATTATGAAACAGTTAAAACCAGTAATGATCTGAAAGCATTACACATATTGGATGTCACAGTGCTAACCAGATGGGTTCAGACTATGAATTTCCTACAAATTTTTATCAGATTTTCACTTGAGATTTTTATCATAAAGACAAAGGGTTTACACATAATGTATAATTTAAGAATCTTCTATAAAATTTTTGAATATAAAATGATAACACCTTAATTTTTTTTCTACTGCGATTATAAAAGGCAATTTGATGTCTTTAATTTTTTTAAATTAAAGACATTCATAAATTCACCAATTTATGAATTGGTGGCTGTAGATTGACTGTAGGGTTATCTGCTGTTTTTCTTAGATGTGTCATTTAATTCTGGATATTGTAGGTAGCTACAACATGCTGGAATGTAAAACACTACTAGCTACTGGGGGAAAAAAGGAAAATATTTACTATTTTGCTTACTTTGCCCTTCTCCTTAAGAGTGAGGAGAGCATTACAGCCTTTATGTTTTTTGCATTTAGCTGCTTGCAGTGCGAGCACTGTGGCTGCAAACCAAGCCCTTCATTCACAGAAATCCTACCACTTACCTTTCCTTTGTATTGTTAGTTACTGCTGCTTTAGTTCATGGTCTCTATGACAACTGTTTAAATTGGGATGGGCAACTGTCATCTGGAGTATTACTGAAAGAAAAGTGTTAGTGAGCACACAGTTCCATAGATAGAGCATTTCAATATAATCCAATTTTAATTGAGCTCCAGAGACTTTGATGTGCTGCCGAAGGTTGGGAGAGAGCTATTCCAGGGAGAAATTAAAGCAGCCCGGCAAGGCTTCACTACTTCAGACTGTCACCATTTTAAATAAGCATTAGCATCAGACTTAACCTTCCCCTATGAAAGAACCCACTTTTTCCCCCCTACGTTTTTTTTTTTTTCCCCTTCAGTATGTATAAAGGCAAAGACACTTTCATCTTTTTATATACATTTCTATATTCCCTTGATTAAGTTTGAAAAGCATGTACTGGACCTGAGATGCATCTGAGGCTGTCTATTGGACCTTGTATTACAGTTCATAGAAAGAAGTCAGAGCAGAGTGGGGATTATTTTGCAACAGTCAAATGGCATGTGTTGGATTTTCTCTTTTAAGACTGCTCTCTAAGAGTACTCTCTAAGAGTAACTCATCATTATAGTACAAAGTTGAGTGGGGACTTATTTTAGCTTGGTTTCATCATTAATTCCCTTTAATGTAAATAAAGAAGAGAAACTATTTCACTGGAGATTCTCTGGCTGAGAAAATGAGTGTCCTTCTATCACTAGCTTTGTGTCCACTATCTGAGTTTTTTTGTTTTGGTTGTATGGTTTGTTTCATGCATAACAGGCAAAAATAGTCATATAACAGTTAGAATAACAATTTTCAGTCTTTGTTTTTGCATGGTGAGGGGATTAGGTGACTGTTAACTTCTGAACTGTTAAATTAAAATGTTTGCTCAATTTAATTAAACTGTTACAATCCTTCTGTACCATTTTCTTTTTCTCTTACAAATGTATATACATATTAAAAAACCTCTAAAAAGAAGGAAATTCATAATAATAGTAAAACTGAGGATCACTGTGTATTTTCCAATATATTTATTTACATCAGACAGCATTTCATGTTCAAGATCTAAGACACTTTTTTACATGACAAATTTTCCTGGCTTTGAATTCAAATTCACCTTTCCCCAGACTCTATTGG
>NW_024524227.1:1120-2265 GCF_017590135.1 Pyrgilauda ruficollis | reverse complement strand
AATGTCCCCGATGTCCCCAATGTCCCGTACCAGCAGTTGGGGGTCGAGCTCCGCCCGTTTCAGGGGGGCTCCCGGCTCCTCCGCGCTCGGCTCCCGCGGCCTGCAGAACGCGTCAGGCCCCGCCCACCACGCACCCTCACGGGCCACGCCCACCGACACACCCACTCAGGCCACACCCACCGACACATCCACACATGTGGCACACCCACCGACACACCCACACGGGCCACACCCACCGACACACCCACACAGGCCACGCCCACTGACACACCCATACAGGCCCCTCCCATCATACAACCACACCGGCCACGCCCACTGACACACCCACACTGACCACGCCCATGGACAAGCCCACACTGGACCCGCCCATGACCAGACGCACACAGGCCACACCCACTGACACGCCCTCCCCAGGCCACGCCCTCGTTCGTATAGGCACGCCCACACTCCCATAGCCACGCCCACAGCTGCATAACCACACCCACAAGCCCGTAGCCACTCCCATATTCCTGTGGCCACGCCCACAACCCGTAGCCACACCCACCACACCCTCCCACCCACGCCCTTTCAAGCCACGCCCCCACATAACAAAAACCAGGTCCTGCCCCTTCAGAGTCACATCCATCCTAAAAGCCACGCCCCCTACCACACCCTCCCTCCATGCCACGCCCCTCGAGGAATTTTCTCAAAAGCCACGCCCCCTTGGACACAGCCTCGCAGGCCACGCCCACACCCAGACCCGCCCTTTCCCAGCCACTCCTGCCGCCACACCCAACCAAGCCACGCCCCTCATTAATTCATCCAAGCCCCACCCACCTCTTCCTAGCAGGGCGTGGCCGTGGGGCGTGGCCGAGGGCGGGATCGCTGCCCCATCTCGGGAGGGCGTGGCCAGCCCGGGAGGGGGCGGGGCCTCGCCCGGGGAAGCTGCGGGCGCGTGGCCTCGGGGGCGGAGCCTCGGTCTTGTGGGCGGGGCCAGGGCGGCGCATGCCCCGCCCCCTCTGGGGCTCGGCCCCGCCCAGCTGGAAGTCGCCGTCCATGGGGATGTAGGGGGCCAGCATGGCCAGGTCCAGCGGCGACTGCCGAAAGGGGCGGGGCTTGCATCAGGGGGCGGGGCTTTGGGACAAGGGGCGGGGTTTGGGGCAGGG
>NW_024524227.1:0-400 GCF_017590135.1 Pyrgilauda ruficollis | reverse complement strand
CTTGTTTCGGGGGGCGGGGTTTGGGGACAAGGGGCGGGGTTTGGGGTCCCATTTATGGGGTGGGGTTTGGGGCCAGGGGCGGGGTTTGGGGTCCCATTTATGGGGTATGATTTAGGGTCGGGATTTGGGGTCGGAATTTGGGGTCTCCTTCTGTTTTTGGGATGGGATTTGGGGTCAGATTTAGGGTCGGGATTTGGGGTTGGATTTGGGGTCTCCTTCCATTCATGGGATTGGGATGTGGGGTCTCCTCCCATTCATGTGGTCAGGATTTGGGGTCGGGATTTGGGGTCTCCTTCCATTTACGGGGTCGGGATTTGGGGTCAGGATTTGGGGTCGGGATGTGGGGTCTCCTTCCATTTACGGGGTCAGGATTTGGGGTTGGGATTTGGGGTCGGGATTT
>NW_024524226.1:0-2265 GCF_017590135.1 Pyrgilauda ruficollis | reverse complement strand
AGAGGACCTCGAATATCAGACTGAAAAAAGTGGAATCTCCTACTGCTCTCCCCCAGCTCTGCCTGCATACCAGCGGAAACAGCTGTATTCTTTCTCCTCCTCCGTGTCGCTCCTGGGAGCTGCAGCGGCGTAGGCGCGACCCGTCGCTTCTCCCCACCTGAGCTGATTTTTTTAATAAAGGCATTAAAAAAGGAGAAAGATCTCCTGCCCTATTTATTTCAACATATCTTTAGAAGGACGGGAAAGTTTGAAGCCAGTAATAGGACTTATAAAATGTTAGAAATATGGTTAGTAATTAGTGGAAATAAATTATGTATAAAATATATATGTGTATGAAGCAGACTATTGGTACATAGGAGGGGGGGGAGAAATCTTTTCTCAGGATGGTAAAACCGCAGCAGGATGGCGAAACCGTGGCAGATGGGCAAGGAGGCACCACAACATTTGCATTCAAAGGGAACTTTGGCTACACGGGAGATGGGCATTCACGAAGGCATGTGCCCAGTGACACCCAGGAGATGATGGCCCGGATGAGATGCACATCTGAGATAACCAGGGCCATCAGCACCTGCCGGCTGAATGCCAGATTCCGGGAATCAGGGAGACATATTGATCAATTCCCGGACTGAGGCTTTGTGCAGCCTGGACCGAAGAAAAGACCCAACATGAATATGAAGACCTCGAAAAGGAGACAAAGGGACTGCTGCGGGCAAATTAAAACGTATAAGAACCACGACCTCGGAACAGCCAGTGTGGACGAGGGGGATTTGGTGCGATAGAGGCCAAATCTATGTCCACCCAGCTCACCTCCTGGGGATGTTATGCTGTCTGACTGATTGGTGGCATTTTAATTTTTTTATTAAAATTGGCTATTTTTCATTTTTCATTTATAACAAATTTGGTGACTGCCCGACGTGATCTGATAAGGATTCCAGGGTCCCCTCTCGAGGTCTGGGTGGCGCCCCGCTGAATTCAGCGGCCAGACGAGATTGGGGTAGCCCAGCGGAACCAATCAGATTAAAACGAACTTTTCGTAGCCTAAAAAGAAAGCCACAATCAAAAGGTGGGAACGGGCCCAGAGCTCTTGAGGACAGAGATAGTTCTCCGTGGAAGCCAGCTATTTTACTTGTAAAACCTACGTGCACGAAGACTCCACACGGGAAAACGAACCGTAAGTATCGTGTGGTTGGGTGGGGAGTGATCGAGTGTGTGTGTGAGACGTGATATTATCACGAAGCGAGTGCGGACTCCAAGATCGCAGTTCCACTCTTCCACAAGGAAAGTGTTCGGTCGCGGGGGAAGCGAGTGGAAAGCTCGTTTGGAACACACACATCAACCCAAAAAGCCCCGGGAAGTTGAACGGGGGGGGGGAAGGGGGTTGTTGGATCGTTCACTGGCTGGATCGGGAGGAACGACGGGACCTCACTGGATCCAGGACAGGTAAGAGAGCTCGTTAGTTTGTTGACTAAAAATCCGTAGTTCGGTTCACTATGTGACTAGTAGGTCAGCAACGGTTTTTGGTATACCAGTAAAAACAGGAGAAAGCAGTTCTGCAACTAAAATAGGCTTAAGGAGGTAAGTAAGGCGTAAAATATGGGGTTGAAAAAGAGTAAAATCCAGGAAAAGACCCCTGACAAACTAGGGAGAAACGGAAGTTTTGATCGCCCTGACATCCCGAGGTATAGTCCTCTGGGATGGATGTTAGAGCACTGGGAGGAGTGCCCTACGAGAAGACAAAAATCTAAGAACAAGGTGGTTTACTACTGTATGGAGAAATGAGCGGATGTAGAGATCAGGAAGCATATATTCTGGCCCATATTCGGGTAATTTAATAAAGAGATATGCCGGGCATTGGGGGAGTTTGTGTTTGAGGAGGGGGCGAATGAAGAGGAAATGGAATATGCTAGGCTATGGGAATACGCTAGTGTCACATTGTACCCCATCAGAGCACATAAACAGCCCAAGGGTTTAGAGAAAACTTGGGAACCCCTGGAGAATCTACCTCCCCCGTACCCAAATCATCAGGTGCTCGGACCCCTCCCCGAACCCGAGAACCCCGGACACCACCCGGTACCGCCACAGGCACTGCCGCCAGAAGCCCCGTGGGAACCCGCGCCAGCAATCCCCTCCCCATCAGAACGAACCCCGTCCCTTCTCCCTCCTCCCGCGCCACCCGGGGAGGACACTGTACAAGCACATTCATCGACAGGGAAAGAATCCCCGCCCGCCAGCCGCACGAGATGGAAAACCCGGAAAGCACACGCA
>NW_024524225.1:0-2269 GCF_017590135.1 Pyrgilauda ruficollis | reverse complement strand
GAAATCCTTGGGGTTTATCCCAAACCCTGGGATCTATTCCAAATCCCGGGGTGGATCCCAAATCCTCAAGGTCAAGCTCAGATCCCAGGGTTGGTCCCGGATCCCAGGCTGGATCCAAAACCCGGGAGTGGATCCCAAATCCCAGGAAATTTGGGGTGGGTCCCAGCCCCCTGGTGGATCCCAAATCCTGAGGTGGGTCCTGATCCCAATGTGGATCCCAGAGCCCAGTGTGGATCCCGAATCCCAGGAAAATCGGGGTGGATCCCAAATCCTGGAGTGGATCCCACATCCTGGGGTGGATCCCAATGCCAGGGTGGATCCCGATTCCCAGGAAATTTGGGGTGGGTCCCGATCCCAGAGTTGATCCCAGACCCTGGGGTGGATCCCAGATCCCAGGGCAGAGCCTGGATCCCGGGGTGGATCCCAGAACCCAGGGTGGATCCAAAGCCTGGGGGTGGATCCCAAATCCCTGGGAATTTGGGGTGGATCCCAGGCCCCGTGGTGGATCCCGAATCCCGGCAAATTTGGGGCAGATCCCAGATCCCAATGTGGATCCCGATCCCAGCGTGGATCCCGAACCCCAGGGAGGATCCCAAATCCCCGGGAATTTGGGGCACATCCCAGATCCCAGGGTGGATCCAGACCCCGGGGTGGATCCCAGATCCCAGGGTGGATCCTGAATCCCGAGAAATTTGGGGTGGATCCCCATCCCAGAGTTGATCCCAGACCCTGGGGTGGATCCCAAACCCCAGGGAGGGTCCCAAATCCCCAGGAATTTGGGGTGAATCCCAGATCCCAGGGTGGATCCCAGATCCCAGGGTGGATCCTGAATCCCGAGAAATTTGGGGTGGATCCCCATCCCAGAGTTGATCCCAGACCCTGGGGTGGATCCCAAACCCCAGGGAGGGTCCCAAATCCCCAGGAATTTGGGGTGAATCCCAGATCCCAGGGTGGATCCCAGATCCCAGGGTGGATCCCAGATCCCAGGGCGGATCCCGATCCCAGCGTGGATCCCAAACCCCAGGGAGGATCCCAAATCCCCGGGAATTTGGGGTGGATCCCGAACCCTAGGGCAGATCCCAGATCCCAGAGTTGACCCCAAACCCCGAGGTGGATCCCAGATCCCAGTGTGGATCCCCGATCCCAGGCCGGATCCCAATCCCAGGGTGGATCCCAGATCCCAGGGCGGATCCCAATCCCAGGGCTGATCCCGATCCCAGGGCGGATCCCGATCCCAGGGTGGATCCCAGATCCCAGGGCAGATCCTGATCCCAGGGTGGATCCCGATCCCAGGGCTGATCCCGATCCCACCTGGCTGAGGCCGATCCGGCCGCGCAGCGCTCGGGAATTCGGGCTCTGGGATCCGCCGGAATCCAGAGCGGCCTCCAGGAACCCCCTGGGAGGGAAACCCCAAAGCTCAGATCCCAGAAATAACCCCAGATCCCAGATCCCAAAAAAACCCCAAATCCCAGATCCCAAACATAACCCCAGATCCCAAAAAAACCCCCGCAGCTCAGATCCCAGATCCCAGATCCCATAAAAACCCCAAATCCCAGATCCCAAAAAAACCCTGCAGCTCAGATCCCAAAAATAACCCCAGATCCCAAAAAAACCCCAAATCTCAAATCCCAAATCCCAGATCCCATAAATACCCCAAACCTCAGAACCCTAAATCCCAAATCCCAGCTCTGAAACCCCAAATCTCAAATCCCCGTCCCAATCCCAAACCCCCAATCCCCAAAATCCCAGGCCCCAAGTCCCAAAAATCCCCGACATCCCAAAAACCCCAAATCCCAAAAAAACCCAGACCCCAAATCCCCAGATCCCAAAACCCCAAATCCCCAATCCCAAAAATCCCGAATCCTCGAGCCCAAATCCAAAACCCCAAACCCCAAACCCCAAATCTCAAAGCCCAAAAATCCCCAAAAATCCCCAAAAATCCCAAATGCAAATCCCCAATCCCAAATCCCCAAAATCCCAAATCCCAACCCCCCAGTCCTAAAATCCCCAAATTTAAGTTCCCAAATCCCAAACCCCTGATCCTAAATCCCGGATCCCAATCCCGGAATCCCAAACCCCAAATCCTAAAATCTCCAAATCCCCCAAATCCCAAAAACCCCAGACTCGAAATCCCGAATTTCAAATCCCCAAATCCCAAATTCCAGTCCTCAATCCTAAATCCCAAATCCCAAAAACTCCCAAATCCCAAACTCCAAACCCTAAAATCCCCAAATCCCAACTCCCAAAAACCCCAAATCCAAATCCCCAA
>NW_024524224.1:0-2271 GCF_017590135.1 Pyrgilauda ruficollis | reverse complement strand
TCCCGATTCCCGTTCCCGGTTCCCGGTACCGATTAACGGTTCCGTTTCCCGGTACCGATTCCCGGTTCCATTCCCGGTTCCCATTCCCGGTTCTGGTTCCCGTTCCCGATACCCGGTTCCGATCCCGATTCCCGTTCCCGGTTCCCGATCCCGATTCCCGGTACCGATTCCCGGTACCGATTCACGTTCCCGATTCCCGGTTCTGATCCCCGGTTCCGATCCTGATTCCGATCCCCGGTTCCGTTCCCGGTGCCGATTTCGTTACCGGGCCCAGGTTCCGGTTCCATTCCCGGTGTCAGCTCCAGTCCCGGTACCAATCCCGGTTCCGTTCCCGGTTCCAGTTCCGGTTCTGGTCCCAATCCCCGTTCCCGGTTCTGGTCCCGGTTCCTGGTGCCGTTCCCAATTCCCGGTGCCGTTCCCGGTCCTGGTTCTGGTCCAGTTCTGGTTCCATTCCCGTTCCCAATTCCCGGTCCCGGTTCCAGCTCGCGGTTCCATTCCCAGCTCCTGGCCCGCTTCCGGTTCCATTCCCCGTTCCCGGTGCCGTTCCTGGTTCTGGTCCCTGTTCCAATCCCCGGTCCCGGTTCTGACCCGGTCCGGTCCGGTTCCGTGTTGGGGAAGCTGAAGGTTCCAACTGGACCCAGTTCCGGTTCCGGTTCCAATTCCAGTCCCATTTCCCGGTTCTGATCCCCGGTCCTGGTTCCAGTCCCAGTTCTGACCTGGTCCTGACCCGGTTCCATTCCGGGTTCTGACCCGGTCCTGACCCAGTTCTGGCCCGGTTTGGTCCGTTCCAGGTCAGGGAAGCTCAGTGTACTGACTGGGCCCCAATTCCCGGTTCCGGTTCCATTCCCAGTTCCCAATTCCCGTCCCATTTCCCAGTTCTGACCCGGTTCTGACCCGGTTCTGGCCCGGTTCGGTCCGTTCCAGGTCGGGGAAGCTCAAGGTTCCGACTGGGCCCACGCGGTTCCGTTCCCAATTCCCGGTTCCATTCCCAGTACGGGGTGTTGGTTCTGACCCCGGTCCTGGTTCTGACCCGGTTCCATTCCTGGTCCTGACCCGGTTCTGACCCGGTTCCATTCCCGGTCCTGACCCGGTTCGGTCCGTTCCAGGTCAGGGAAGCTCAGTGTGCTGACTGGACCCAATTCCCAGTTCCGGTTCCGTTCCCAATTCCAGTCCCATTTCCCGGTTCCATTCCCGGTTCTGATCCCCAGTCCCGGTTCTGACCCAGTTCTGGCCCGGTTCCGTTCCAGGTCCGGGAAGCTCAAGGTGCCGACTGGGCCCACGCGGTTCCGTTCCCAGTTCCGTTCCCAATTCCCAGTCCTGACCCGGTTCTGGTCAGGTTCCATTCCCGGTCCTGACCCGGTTCCATTCCTGGTTCTGACCCGGTCCTGACCCGGTTCCAGTTCCGTTCCAGGTCGGGGAAGCTCAAGGTGCCGATTGGGCCCACGCGGTTCCATTCCCAGTTCCATTCCCAATTCCCGGTTCCGTTCCCAATTCCCGGTCCTGACCCGGTTCCATTCCGGGTTCTGACCCGGTTCTGTCCCGGTTCTGTCCCGGTCCTGACCCGGTTCCGGTCAGGTTCCATTCCCGGTTCTGTCCCGGTCCTGGCCCGGTTCTGGCCCGGTTCTGACCCGGTTCCGTTCCAGGTCGGGGAAGCTCAAGGTGCCCGACTGACCTGTCCCTCACCTGTCCCAGGTGTCCCTCACCTGTCTCACCTGTGTCTCACCTGTCCGTCACAGCCTCTGGGTGGGGTCAGTGCTGTTATCCCAGGGGTCTCTTCCCTTACCCGGGGGTCTCACCTGTCCCAGGTGTCCCTCACCTGTGTCACTTGTCCCTCACCTGTCCCAGGTGTGTCTCACCTGTCCGTCACAGCCTCTGGGTGGGGTCAGTGCTGTTATCCCAGGGGTCTCTTCCCTTACCCGGGGGTCTCACCTGTCCCAGGTGTCCCTCACCTGTGTCACTTGTCCCTCACCTGTCCCAGGTGTGTCTCACCTGTCCGTCACAGCCTCTGGGTGGGGTCAGTGCTGTTATCCCAGGGGTCTCTTCCCTTACCCGGGGGTCTCACCTGTCCCAGGTGTCCCTCACCTGTGTCACTTGTCCCTCACCTGTCCCAGGTGTGTCTCACCTGTCCCTCACCTGTCCCAGGTGTCCCTCACCTGTGTCACCTGTGTCTCACCTGTCCCAGGTGTGTCTCACCTATCTCACCTGTCTATCACAGCCTCTGGGCAGGGTCAGTGCTGTTATCCCGGGGGTCTCTCTGGTTCCCTGGGGGTC
>NW_024524223.1:0-2274 GCF_017590135.1 Pyrgilauda ruficollis | reverse complement strand
AAAATCCTCTTTTCCCGGGATTTTGGGTCCCTGAAAGTGCCTAAATCCCGATTTTTCCAGGATTTTTGGGGATCTGGGAGTGGCCAAACCCCCCTGTACCCAAAATTTAGGGAACTGAGAATTCACAAATCCCGATTTTTTCCAGGATTTTTGGGGATTTGGGAGCATCCAAACCCCCCTGTACCCAAAATTTGGGTAACTGGGTGTTCCCAAATCCTCTTTTCCCGGGATTTTGGGGACCTGGGAGTGCCTAAATCCCGATTTTCCCAGGATTTTTGGGGTTTTGGGAGCGTCCAAACCCCCCTGTACCCAAAATTTAGGGAACTGAGAATTCACAAATCCCGATTTTTCCAGGATTTTGGGGTTTTGGGAGTGCCCAAACCCCCCTGTACCCAAAATTTGGGGAACTCCACATTCCCACTTCCTCTTTTCCCACAATTTTGGGGTTCTGGGTATTCCCAAACCCAAATTTTTTCCAGGATTTTGGGGTTCTGGAAGTGCCTAAATCCCTTTTTTTCCAAGATTTTTGGGGTCTGGGGTTCCTAAACCCCAAATTTTTCCAGGATTTTTGGGGTCTGGGATTTCCCAAACCCCCCTGCTCCCAAAATTTGGGGAACTGGGTTTTTTCACATCCTCTTTTCCCAGGATTTTTGGGGCTGGGCGAGCCCAAATTTCCTCTTTTTTTCACCATTTTTGGGGTGTGGGTCATCCCAAATTCCCCTGAACCCAAAATTTTGGGGGTCTGGGGGTGCCTAAATCCCAATTTCCCGGGATTTTGGGACTCTCTGTGTCCTTAACCCAAATTTTCTGGAATTTTGAGTAGAAAATCTCAAATTTTCCTGGAATTTAGAGTAAAAATCCCCAATTTTCCCTGGATTTTGAGCAGAAATCCCAAATTTTCTGTGAATTTTAAGTAGAAATCCCCAATTTTCTTGGGATTTTGGAAGAATTCCCAAATTTTTTGGGAATTTTCAGTAGAAATTCCCATTTTTTTCTGTGGATTTTGAGCAGAAATCCCTTTTTTTTCTGGGATTTTGAGTAGAAATTTCCAATTTTCTGTGGATTTTGGAAGAATTCCCAAATTTTCTGTGAATTTTGAGTAGGAATCCCCAATTTTCTTGGAATTTTGATCAGAAATCCCAAATTTTCTGTGAATTTTGAGTAGAAATCCCCAATTTTCTGTGGATTTTGGAAGAATTCCCAAATTTTTTGTGAATTTTGAGTAGAAATCCCAGATTTTCTTGGGATTTTAAAAAGAATTCCCAAATTTTCTGGGATTTTGGGCATAAATCCCCAAATTTTCCGGGGTTTTGAGCAGAAATCCCAAATTTTTTGTGAATTTTGAGTAGAAATTTCCAATTTTCTTGGGATTTTGAGTAGAAATCCCCAATTTTCTTGGGATTTTGAGTAGAAATCCCAAATTTTCTGGGATTTTGAGTGGAAATTTCCAATTTTTCTGGAATTTTGATCAGAAATCCCAAATTTTTCTGGGATTTTGAGCAGAAATCCCAAATTTTTTGTGAATTTTGAGTAGAAATCCCCAATTTTCTTGGGATTTTAAGAAGAATTCCCAAATTTTCTGTGAACTTTGAGTAGCAATCCCCAATTTCCCCAGGATTTTAAGTAGAAATTTCCAATTTCTCAGGATTTTGAGTGGAAATCCCCAAATTTTCTAGGTTTTAAAGAAGAATGCCCAAATTTTCTGTGGATTTTGAGCAGAAATCCCAAATTTTTTGTGAATTTTGAGTAAAAATCCCGAATTTTCCCAGGATTTTGAGCAGAATCCCCAAATTTCCCAGGTTTTCCCCCCAATTTTCCCATTATTTTGATCAAAAATCCACAATTTCCCCATGATTTTGAGCATAAATCCAATTTTTATTTTTAATTTTAAGCCCAAATCCCCAATTTCTTGTAATTTTGGCCAAAAAAATCCCTGATTTCCCAGGATTTTGACCAAAAATCTCCAATTTCCCTGGGATTTTGAGCATAAATCCTAAATTTACCAAGATTTTGATCAGAAATCCCCAATTTTCCCAGGATTTTCAGTAGAAATCCCAATTTTTCCCAGGATTTTTCCCAAATTTCCCGTGATTTTGATCAAAAATCCCCAATTTTCCTGGGATTTTCAACAGAAATCCCCAATTTCCCCATGACTTTTAATGGAAATCCAGATTTTTTTGGGGGCGATTTTAAGCAGAAATTCCCAATTTTCCTGGGATTTTCAAGAGAAATCCCCAATTTTCCCAAGACTTTGAGTGGAAATCCTGATTTTTT
>NW_024524222.1:0-177769 GCF_017590135.1 Pyrgilauda ruficollis | reverse complement strand
AGAGGGAAAGGACTCGGCTTTGGGGAGGAGAGAGAAAGGTGGGAAAGGCAGAGAAACAGGGGGAATAGAGAAGGCAGAAAAGGAGAAGAGAATGAAGAAGGAAGGGTAGAGGTGGGGACAGGAGGGGAGGCCAAAAAGAGGGAAAGGACTCGGCTTTGGGGAGGAGAGAGAAAGGTGGGAAAGGCAGAGAAACAGGGGGAATAGAGAAGGCAGAAAAGGAGAAGAGAATGAAGAAGGAAGTGTAGAGGTGGGGACAGGAGGGGAGGCCAAAAAGAGGGAAAGGACTCGGCTTTGGGGAGGAGAGAGAAAGGTGGGAAAGGCAGAGAAACAGGGGGAATAGAGAAGGCAGAAAAGGAGAAGAGAATGCAGAAGGAAGGGTAGAGGTGGGGACAGGAGGGGAGGCCGAAGCGCTTCCTGTCCCGAGCTGCGGAGCCCGGACACAACGCTGCCGTCCTCAACGCGCTCAGACTGAGCAAATGGCGGGCGAGGCGATTTCCGGGAGTTAAATAATCTCTGCCCCGCCCCGCGCAGCCGCCCTGGGACCCCGCGCACCTGAGCCGGGCCCCGCCCCGCGCACCTGAGCCGGGCCCGGGCCCCGCCCCGCGCACCTGAGCCGCCCCCGGTACCGCCCCCGGCCGCCTCCGGGCCCCGCCTCACAGGGCTCTTCGGCTGCACTCGGCTAAACTCGGATTGGCTCGGCTATACTCGGCCACACTCGGCCACACTCGGCTCTTCGGCCACACTCGACTACTGTCGGCTGCTCGGCTCTACTCGGCTCGGGCCGGCTCAACGGCTGAACTCGGCTATTTCCGGCCGCAGTCGTCTGGATTCGGCACTTCGGCGCAGCTCGGCTCGGTTGGGCCGAACTCGGTGCCGCTCGCTGCGTTCGGTGCAGCTCGGTTCGGCTCCCTCAGTTATTTACTACTCAATAGTTATTTTTATAATTAATTATTCTTGAAGCCATAATTCATGTTATTGATTTACTACTGCAGGTATAATTGTGTAATTATTATCCATGAGGTCACCACTAATTCTTAATTATCTACTACTTTACAATTAATTTTATAATTAATGAGTAATTATAACTCATTATGTCATGAATAATAATTACTTAATAATAAAATTTATTATAACGTAAAGAATAATTAATAATTCTAGTAATAATTAATAAATAATTGCCGAGTGCAGCCCGTAAATGTGACACCTGCCCGCCGAGACCTCGTGCTCCCCTTCCTCTCCCCACTTTCTCTGTGTCCCTCTGCAATGGAAAAACCTCTGGGTTTAAAATGCCAGGGGAAATTGGTGCCTCTGTTTCCAGAGCACAGAAGATTCTGAGTTGGAATGACCCCCGAGGATGATCAGGTCAAATGACGACAAGTGACTGACCTACCTAGGGACTGAACTCAGAATATTCATATTCTCAGCTCCTGAGCAAATTTTGGGATCATGAGAAAGGGCTGGGAATGGCTGCTTCTTCTTTTCTGCTAATGCTGTTTTACACACCAGCCCCTTGAACAGCCCTAAGGCAGAAATGGCTGGCGCCTGACAAGACAGCACAAACCTTCTCCAATAACCTGGAATTCCTGCCCTCTCCAGCATTTCCCAATGGCTCGGAAGACGCCAGGGAGAAACGAGCAAAACAAGTCCTGAGTGTTCACTTGGTCCATGGCAATCCCAACTGAGAAATAAATGATTGTCATCAAAAACTTCAAGATCTGTTAAAAAGTCAATGACAACACTGGGATGGGATTCCCAGAAACCTTCTTAATATTCTTGGCTCCATTTTTATAATTTTTAGTCTCTCCACTGGCAGCTTGTAGAATTTATCCTGGGATTTAGAGGTGTAGCAAGGTTGGCTTTGGATTGACTTTCACCTCTGGCCCCAATTTCCCTCAAAAACATCCCCCTACATATTCCATGTAGATTAACTCTTTACCCCAAAATTTCCCTCCCTGTCCACTACCAGTGATTTTATTTTCTCCTCAAAATGTTTCATTCTCCATCTTGGAGAAAACATCCATTTCTACGCCCAAAATTTTCCTTCCATGTCCACAACTGATGACCTCAATTTACCTCAGGATGTTAATTCCTGAATCTCCGGGGATTATTCACTTTTCCTCCCCAAATTTTCCCTGTCTTTCCACTTCTGATTTCCTCATTTTTACAAGAAAATATTAATCATCTATTCTAGGGACTATCTCCAGTTTTACAACCCAAGTTTTCCTTACCTTATTTTTTACCCAAAAATACTCATTCTTAGATTTTTTTTAAAGTTTTATCCCCCAAAATTCCCCTACTTTTCTACCAATTCCCTCATTTTTACTTCAAAATATTTATTTAATACCATGGAGCTTTTCTCAAGATGTACTCTCACAATTTTCCCTACTTGTCCATACTCATTGTCTCATTTTTCCCATTTTTCTTCCTCTTCTCCAGAGAAGGATGGAGACTGTCTTCAGAAGGAAACACAACCTGGTAGGACCCAGCTCTGGCACCCGTTTCCTCTTGTTGCTGCTGTCTGGAAAGCCACGGGTAAATCCAGCCCCTCATGGCACCCAGAGGCATTTATTCCTGCACCTGACCCCGATTCCAACCCAGACCCCACCGTCTCAGCAGGATTTTCTGCAGCACTATGGGTCAGAGAGAGAAGGGAAATGACTTTTTATGATCTTGACATTTATCCAGGCAGAAGTGGGATGTCGTCTTGTCCCTCCCAAAGCACTGCAGGCACACGGGAGCAGCTCAGCACCGCCCAGGTCTGAGAAATAACAATGTCTAAACGCAACTCTCTCGTCTCTTGGTGGCAAAGATTCAGTCCTACAGTGCCAGAATGATGAGGGAAGAAAGGAACTTCCTTTCTTTTATTCCTTCTGCAGGCTTTTAATTCAGTGGCCTGTGTGACTGTCTGGTATCTTTCTAACAAGACTTGTCAGAGATTTAGATTTAGGAATTGAATTTGGATCAGTTCACTACAAAATCTTGCCAAACCTGAAGGCCTGAGGTGATGACTGCTCTTAATCCTCTGTCAGATTTCCCTCAGCACTGGGCGCGAAAGGCGGAGGTTTGGATCGGGAATTCTGCAGGCAGGGCCTGTGTGAGTGTGAGCGAGCCAGGGCTGGGACAAGGCCTCGTGCCGGAGCTCTTCAGAGCCATTTTAAAGGTGTGGTCCTAGAACATTTTGGAGGCTGTTTCCAGAGCTCCGTTTGTAGCTGGAACTCACCCCAAGTGCAGCAGTCCAGGGCAGGGCTCTGACCTCTCCAGACTTCTCCTCAGCCAGGCTGTGGCTGCTGCTGGCTCAGACTGGGACTGGGGCAGGTTTTCCAGGGAACTGGAGATCAGTAAGGTGCTCTGGGAAGCAGGGACCTGCAGGGATTGGCTTTAGCAAAGCTGAAATGCAGTTTGTAAAGGTAGCCCAAATTCGAATTCCTGTGGTTTTTATGGAGGACAGAACTAGATCAGAACTGGCTCGTGTTGTAAGAGGGTCTGAGGAGCTGCATCCCCACATGTGGCATGATCTATGTAATTAAAATGAAGTCCTTGTCCCAGAGGCTGATGGTTTCTGCTCATTCCTGTCCCCAGCACGGTGCTCTGGTTTCAGACTGTCCATGCCCTGGTCACTGCAGTCCCCAGTGCCTGAGACACAGAGACAACCCTGACCAGAGTGGCCAGTGTCACTTAAATAGAAATGAAGTGCGCCAAACTTGCTGCAGACAGGAACTACTCTGTGCTTGCCTCAGTTTTAAAATTGTGAGTAAATTCTTGATGCATAATCACTTAATTCTGCCTCTAAAGGGAGAGATTTTCCTCACCCCTATTTACAGATTGTTATATACAATATATATATATACATAACTTTATAAAGGAAAATTGGAAGTAAAAACCAACACCCTCTGCTACATTAGATTATTATTTTCTTGTGGCCATTTTTTTTTTGTGGTAAACCTACCTTTCCCAGTGGGCTTTGGGGTTTCAGCTATTTGGGAATAATTTCAGCTGACTCTTTGCAGTGAAAATATGAAGGTGGAGATGAGTGACCAGTACCCTGGGAAGGGCTGTGGGTGTGCCTGGGTCAGGAGCAAATGGTCAGGGTTTATCTTCTCCTGGTTTGAGGCTGGGTCTGGCAACACCACAACATTCCAAAGCAGACTAATTATTTCCTCCACTGTCACTTGTCCAGGCTCTCTGCATACTGCCATGTCAGTGGATACATCTCAGTGCCACAGGGGCTTTCCATGTGAGCTTCAGGGCTTTCCTCCAAGTAGTGGCAAACCAATTTCAATTTTACAGACCTCTATTGCTGCTGGATAAGCTAAAGGACATGACCTCCCTGTGAAATCAGTTTTTAAACAAAAGGTAAACTTTGAACCTTGGACTACAGCTAAAAGATAAGAGATGCACACCAGATCAATACTTGGCAAATATTAGTCGCATGCCATGGGCAGATACCTGTCTGCTGTACCTTTACATGTTTTAGTGTGCTGGTGCAGCACAGATATTTAAGGGGGTTCTTTACAGAACTGGGGTTCTTTACAGAGCACAGCCATTAAATAACTTCTAGCTGCTTAAAAGTGGGGTAACATAGTGTAAGTCTAGTAACTACCTTCCTCTGCAGCCCACCTAGAGTTCAGGGAACTGAGGGCCACCTGTTTGCACAAGTGACAACATTTTTCCTACCTCACCAGTAATTTCCTTTGCCCTAGTGCATTACTTCTGTGAACAGCAGCTTTTAAGAAAATTGTCAAGTTTGAAACAGTTCCTCTACCTCAGCAAGCAAGCAGCTGGTTCACCTTCTCCAATTATGTAATAATAAAGTAAGTATAAATTGTGCTTCTATGTTTTATCAATAGCTGGGTACAACACACACATTTTGGACTCAGCATTTCCTGATTGTGCCCATAGGTTAAAAAGAGAGAGAGAAAGAGAGAGAAAACAGAAGCATTCAATTCCATTTTTTCACCTTTTTTTAGGGGACTTTGCTATTTGGTAGCAAGGCAGGAAACATCTTTCTGTTGCTCCTTTCTGCCTTTGGTTTGTAACAACAATGCCAAGCCTAATGCCAAACCTATTGCAAGAGTTGGCACATCAGCCAATATTCTGGGAGTCCAAATCCCCAAGACAAAGGCAGGTGTGTTACATGCCAGGGAAGCAGCCCAAGAGAAATGAGTGTTCCTCAGGAACAACCCAGATGTGACAGATGTTCCTGCCCTACACGTGGACAACAGCCAGGAGCAGCCAGAGTGCAGCAGTTTGTGTGCAGTGCCAGGGTCCAGCCTGGCAGCCTCCTGGCCCAGGAAAGCACTGGCAAGAACTGCAGTCCAGTAAGAAAATGCAGCTGCCTTGAGATTGCTTTGTACTCTAAATTCCCAGAGCAACAGAGCTGCTGACATCTGTTTGGCAAGAACACTCTCATGGTGAGATGTCAGCAGCATTGTCATTCCTTCAGCAGCTCTTAGGACCTGGAGAAGTTAATCAAGACTTTGGTGCAGAGACAAACACTAGAGAGAGGCAGAATCACTGTTTCTAAGCACAAATTTGGACCAGAAATTAAATCTCCACCAATGTGGATTCCTGGAAGCAAGGTTTTACTTCATGTTTCACTTAGGTGAAAAAAAAAAAAAAAACCAACAAAAACCAAACAAACAAAAACAAACCAAAACTGTCCTTGCTTCCCTAGGATACCACATTTCCTAAGGATTTTGGGCTGTTCTGTCCAGTGTCTCTCAGGCTTGAATGCAGGCACCAGGAAACTCAACTCAGAGCCAGTTCCTGCATGTCTGGCCTCTGGTGCATTCACCTCAAGCATGGTTTGGTAACACATACCCACTATACAGTGATACATTTCTTGTAAACAAATACAGGTCTGTGCAGTACACAAGTCATCTCAATTCATCGTATTCTTACTACCAAGTTGTCATTTATCACGTGGCAAACACAGTCTTCTATCAGCATCAGCACAAGTACCTCGCTTGGGATTTTTCTGTCTGATGATAAAACCCCATTTCCTCTCCAGGCAGCCACTGGGACCAGTGCACAGCCGGGCCTGGCTCTGACAACACTGACAGAACATTCCTTCCCAGTTTAACATCACTTTCAGAGCTTTCACCTGGCACCACGAGAGAAGAAAAGCACCAAGAAAGTGCCACATCAACTCCTGAGCTCCTTCCAGCTCAGCAGTAGGGAGTCTGCTCATTTCAGCAGGGCGAGGGACTGCTGGGGAACCAGCCTGGGAGAGGCACAAGGCAAGGCAAGGCCTTCCTACACCTCCTGCATGCACACAGGGCCACCCCAGAGAAGCCAGGACAGTTCTCAGTTTGCTAGCATAGCTGTGGAAACTGAAGATAACTGAGTGCCTTTAGAAAGTGCTGGGGAAAAAAAAAAAAAAGTATGCTGGATCAGCAAACACACATAAGTAATACATAGCAACCCTCACTCAGCTTCTTCCTGTTCTTATGCTCAAACTATACTATCTAAAGCTGACTTTAAAAAAAAACCCCAACCACTAAACCCCCAAGACTTCATGTAAATGAAAGCACAACTTTAAACAGCACTTAAAAAGCAGCATTAATTCAAACTGCCGTACTAATGCCAGCTTTCAGGAGTTAAATAAAAATACAGGTACAAATTAAATAGAAACCTTTAAGGTAAAATTTCAGCCGAGCTGGAATATTTTGTCAAATTATGCATTTCAGGAAAACTTAATTTGATGAAAAATTCCCAGTTTGGGTAAAGGTGAGTCAGCCAGTTCTCACAAACCTGTAGCTGCCACTGTCTGACTTGGAGAGAACTCCATCCCATGCTCCCAACAGATACAGTCATTAATCTTTATGCTTTTCAGCAAAATCTTGTAATTCACATGGGAAGTGCTGCACTACTACATACTGGGTGAAATCCAGGCCCTGCAGAAACCACCAGGAATTCTCCTGCCAGCAGCACTGCTGTTTCTGTTAGATTTCCTGCCACTGATGGCTGCCCAGTGTTCCACCTCTCCAGATCCCTCTGCAAGGCCTCTTGTCCCTTGAGCCCCCAGCACCTCCCACTTGAGCATCCTCAGCAAACTCCCTGCTGCACCCAGATCCTGGATAACAGCGTTGAACAGTACGAGCCCTTGGACTGAGGCCCAAGGACTCTGCTGGCAAACCACAGCTCTCCTCTTCCCGTGGCACCTGGCCTGGCTTCCAGAGAGCCAAGAGCAGCGTGCCCTCTTCAGCCAAGCTGGCAACCTCCCCCCTGCCTGGCTTCTGCCTGAACGGCATCACCTCTCCTGCACGTGTTTCACTCAAACCTGAGCAGCACTCTGGGCCCCCTGACCAGCTCCTCAGGGGACGTGGCCAACTGCTCCCTGGCAGCTTCAATTTGCTCTCTTGAAATGCAGAGTGACAACTCTGCTTTTTGTAACTACACCAAAAAATGTAAATCCAACCATTTCATGGTCTCTGTGACCAGAACCATCACTCCTGCCATGAGTCCTCTACTCACAAACCCCTGTGGCATAGCACCTTTCCTAGTTGGCTCGCTGAGCACTTGTGACGAGAAATTCTCCTCAACAAACTTCAGGAATTCCCAGACTGCTTGTCACAGCAGTATGGTACTCATGTCTAGTTAAGTTACTCACTGATCCTAAATTAAAATTGGACTTTATATTCCACTAGCACTCAGGAATGTTCTACTAGCATTTAAGAATTGTGAAACACACATAATCTTGCCACACAACCACTTAGCTTCAAACATGGCCTCGGAGCCTGTTCACTGACCTGGCTAAAGCAGAGTCTGGCCCACGCCCACGGAGGCTTGAGAGGGATGATTAATGCTTAACATGCTCCAGCTCACGTATGTGAAATAGCTCCAACACGCCAGCCATGGGCACACGGTACCTTCATTACCAGGCACACTGGGAACACACGTGCTGTGCCAGCAGCAGGCAGGTGCCACCACACCCACAGAGCCGTGTCCCCCCACCCCAGAGCGAGCACAGCCCGGCTTGCCCTCGGTCAGAGCCCACAGCCCCTCTCAGCCAGGCCCCAGAGATCTCCATCCGTGTCCCCAGCAGCTGTGACCCCTCAGCTCCATGCCCAGCTCCATGCCCAGCTCCATCCTGCCCGCAGCCACACGCGCGGCTGGAGGCTCTGGCAGGGACCAGGGCCACCCCATCCCGTGCCAAGGACAGCTCCACAGCCTGGGCAGTGGGAGAAAGCTCTCACAAAAGCTGGAAAAGCATCAGCTGATATCTGGAGGAAATAACTCACTTCCCGCTGGGGATAAAGATTCAGATTTGTATATGTGGTGTTCTGGTTTTTTCTAGTCATAATAAACTTGTGAGGAAGAAAACCAAGTTTTCAGGAGTATTCTAGGAACAGCAGGTGAGTTCTAAACTTCAGTTCATACAGAATTAGTCCTGCAAGCATTAATTAAAAGTTGGAGTTTTGTCTTGGTAAGCAGAGAGAATAATATCTGAATCTCTGAATAAGCCTTGGAAGCAAATAATGTTGAAATGACTGCAAATTACACAGTTAAAGAGTCTTCACTTGGACATGAAATTCATTAATTGTTTCTTGATCTTTAAATGGGCACATTCTATCTCCTGTTTAATGAAAATAAAGATTCATTCACTGAGATCACTAAGACAAGGATTGCATGTGTTGAATTGTTCTCCAATACAACAGAAAAATTCCAAGAGGCTGGAAAGTATTTTGTTTTAGAGCCAGTAGAAAGTTTTAGCTTTTAAAATTAAAAACACTCCCAAACAGCAAGCTGATACCAGTGATTCAGCCAAAGAGGGGACCCATACAGCATTAACAGGCTCTACAGTGGCTGTGCCATATAACCCCTGGTGAGACTGATACAGATTGATAGAGCAGGTACCTTTGGTCCAAAAAAAATTCACTGAAACACCTTAGCAGTATCTCCAAATAAGAATATCAATACATAGATATTTAAAGTGGGCATTTGCTGGAAACCAAACAGAATTTTCCTCCCTTCTCCCTTATTTTGTGTTTCTTTTAAAAAAGGTTACTTTTCACTGTTGGATCTCATTTCTCCATTAAAAAGAAAAAGAGAGAAAAATAATTAAATTAATTTAACCAGCAAACTAGTTCCTTTCTCAAACACTAATACTACTAACACCGTGAAACAGTAAGAAATGAAACACAAAAAAAGGAACTCTCCAAATAATTTTTCTTTAACTGTATTCTGGCGACAACATTGTGTAACTGGGAAACCTTGTGAGGCTATGGCAATAGATTTCAGGCTCTGGTGAGCCGAACCGGTACGTGATCACCCAGGCAGGTCGTGCATGCAGTTCCTAGTGGTTAAAGACGGGCAGATGTTTCCTTCCAGAGCTGGGCACTCCTCCCCTCCCCACCCAACAAGAACCTGTGTCCTTTTAAGCCCGGCTCGGCCCCGGCCGGCCCCGTTTGCCCAGTGACATCTCCACGGTGTGCGGGACACAGGCGGACACGGAACAGCAGGTTAGTGACTGTGTCTGTTTCCACAGCGAGGAGAGGAGAGGCTGTTCTTTGTTCTCTAATGCCAGCACACGCACGCCCTGGAGCTTTGTGGACAGCGCTGCACCCGCAGGAGCGCTCGGTGCCCGGGGGACAGAGCCAGCAGCCTGCCGGGCCGCCCTGCAGGTGCCAGGGCCCCGGGCAGCACCAGGCTCCGCAGGGCCGTGCCCTGGCGCTGCCCGCAGCCCCCGAGCGCCCCCCGGGCGGCACCAGGCTCCGCAGGGCCGTGCCCTGGCGCTGCCCGCAGCCCCCGAGCGCCCCCCGGGCGGCACCAGGCTCCGCAGGGCCGTGCCCTGGCGCTGCCCGCAGCCCCCGAGAGCCCCCCGGCCGCCGCAGGCACAGCGCGGCCCGCGGCGCCGCCGCCCTCCCGCAGCTCCGCACGGCCGGGCTGTCACAGAGCTGCGGCCGGGCTCGCACCGCAGGGACAAAGCGACCTCTTGTCCCGGGGACTGCGACTCCAGTGCTCACACTGCTCCTGTTTCTCACACGCTGGAGCTGCAGCTGCCGGGTACAAACATCACACGGGGGTTCTGAAGTGCGGGCACGTGAATGCCTCAGCCTAGTCCATGACACAGTGTTTGGGGTTACACTTCAGCTAAATACCTTTGGGAGCTCTGTGCCACGGTGCTCAGTGAGCACAGTACAAACCCACTGATTTCCAAGAGCTGATCTGGAAAAAGCCCTGGAACACAGGGAATTGTTCTCTCACAAAAGCTGCTGCCTCACTTTCCTTCCCACTTCAGTCCTTCTTCTCACTCAAAACTATCTTTGAACACCTAAGGATGTCTGATGTTCAGCACTGCACCAACCTAAGTAATTACAGACCAGCTGCAGCTGAGCAGCCACAGCCTGCCCCTCAGACCTGTTGGTTTGGATTACCCAAGGGATAGACTGGGAAAAGATAGCAGCTTCTTTTTCTCTGAGGTTTTGAAATCAGGATTTTGTGAAAAAGGCTTCAGAAAAAAAGGCAGAAGTGTCCATGATCCAGACACCACCACCCTTGATCATCCAGAAGCTGAAACACAAGGCCAACTCTGATTCACTAACCACACCCTGGTTTATTTGTTTTTCTCTTTCTAAGCTATCCTCAGAGAGTATGAAGATGGTGTGGCAGGCAGGCAAAAAGTTTTCTGGTAATTTCTTTCCGATCCAGCACATTTCCCACAGATAACCCTTCCATAAAGCTCACCAAATCTAATACATGCCAAGACAAACCACCACGTATTTTAACTGCCAAGTACAGGAACCTCAGTCACCCCATTCCAACCACAAAAAATAGAAGTCCACTTACTTGTCAGTTTTAAGTCTCTCCAGGCAAGTCAGTCTAGAAGAGCAGTCTCAGGAATTCCAGAGCTGTTGTTATCCAGTAAATTTAATATCCAATGCAATGGCTACGCTTCTCCAACTTGGCAAAACCACTTCCAAAGCCCTCACTACACTGAGAATCACTTTAGACCAAAAAACCGTTACAAGGTCCCTGAACCACCCTCACAGCTGATCTTAATCAGGACTAACTTCCAGCATGCCTGAACACCTGTGTAATTCCCACACCTGTTTCTACAGCATGTACTGGACATTAATAATTCTGCTTTCCATCCTTTTGATACATAATGTTGCAATTCCCAGTGCTAGGTCAGGAATTGCCAGTGCTCACTTTATTTTGAGCTCAAGATCTGTATTTCACCCCCCTGCTGTTTCTGTGTGCAGATTCCCTGCAAAACAGCAACTGCAGCACCTAAGGGGCTCACAGGAGGGATGAGGACAAACTTGGGACAAGGGCCTGGACTCACACGACACAGGGAATGGCTTCACACTTCCAGAGGGCAGGATTAGAGGGGATATTGGGAAGAAATTCTCAGCTGTGAGGGTGATGAGGCCCTGGCACAGGGTGCCCAGAGAAGCTGTGGCTGCCCCTCCCTGGTAGTGTCCCAGGCCATGTTGGACAGAGCTTGGAGCAGCCTGGGAGAGTGGAAGACATCCCTGCCCGTGAGGGTGGAAGGAGATGATCTTTAAAGTCCCTTCCCACCCAAACCATTCTGGGATTCTCTAGTTTTGACACAGAAACTTCCCAGTTCTCCCTGGCCAGGTAACAGGGGCTCGGGCTGCCACTGGTAACTGGCCTCTGCCCACTGGGAGCAAATCCTTTCTGGAGCATTCTCCAGTTACCAATGCTACAAATATTTTCTTTTAGAAAGAGAGTACTTCAACTTTTTCACAAAAGCTGCTGCCTCACTTTCCTTCCCACTTCAGTCCTTCTTCTCACTCAAAACTATCTTTGAACACCTAAGGATGTCTGATGTTCAGCACTGCACCAACCTAAGTAATTTCTGACCAGCTGCAGCTGAGCAGCCACAGCCTGCCCCTCAGACCTGTTGGTTTGGATTACCCAAGGGATAGACTGGGAAAAGATAGCAGCTTCTTTTTCTCTGAGGTTTTGAAATCAGGATTTTGTGAAAAAGGCTTCAGTTCAGCAGAGCCATGGCAAACGGGACTGGAATAGCTATGGGAAATGCAATTTCACGGTACATAGGGTGATAAATGAGTTGGTAAAACAGCTCAGACTAAATGTGGAATCTGTGTGAAGTTTCCATCTAGCAAGGAGAGTGCCTGCAATGTCACTGGATGGCTCATTCTTCGTTACATTGTCACCAGTGTCTCCAAAACATTGCCATCACTGCTGCCCTGTTTTTCTGTGTAACTGGGGAATTAGGAGCAGATGAATATAGAAAAGGAAAGCCAAGTCCAGCCCATGCCAAACTGAGGCTACTTGGCTACTTCTGGGCCCTGACTTTAAGCCCTTCTGGTGGCCAGACTAGCTGTAGGGAGCTCCTCCAGTCACCACTGGCCTCGGCAGAACATCACATGGAGTTATAAAACCACTATAAAAACTTGGTCTGCACGATTCTTCAAGGGGACAAACTGACTTTTTTGCTTTTCTCAAAAGTGCACTCAAAACTAGCACCTGTGTGAGATGCTGACAGGCATCTCCTGGGACACGGGAACCACACAGGGACTGCTCCTGGCTGTACTGCAGCGCTGCAATTAAAACAATTTACAGCGGGCTGCAAGCCAAGGGCACCAAGAGCCCTGTCCACAACTATTTTGCTGGGGAAGAAGCAACATCATGGAGGGTACATTGTCAGCCAGACCTCAGTCTCCTAATCTGAAGATAATTCCCAGCCCCTCTCTGTCAGAGGGCGAATGGTTACAGGAAATGCCAGGACGATCCAGAACTGATGTAATGAGTTTGATGATTGGGAAACCCAAATCAATTTCGTTTACTGATCCCCAGCAGAAATCAGAAGAGATCATGGCTTCCAGGTTAAAGACCTTTGCTCAGCTTTCTGCTGCTCTGAGTTAATCTTTCTCTACCCAGCCATCGGAGTGACCAGCACAGGTAATCTTTAACCAGTGGCCATTGACTGACAAGGATCACAGCATTTCTCCTCTGGGACCCGAGCTGTCCCAGCACTTGTAGCCCTTACCTCTGTCCATGAGATTGTGGTAAATATGCCCTTTGAATGCTGCAGTACTCTGGGATAAGCTGATAAACACCACCTTTTGTCTGCTCTGAGCCCAAGAATTCCTGTTTCAATGTCCTCTCAAAATTATATGGCCATATCCAAAAGTGACGTGAGTCAGCACAGTCACTGACATTAAGAAAGAAAAGGGAGAAATTCAGTTCCACTGTTGGATATGTATAATTTTTCTCCATAAAAGATTCTGGCCTAAATCTTTGATCCAGATTTGTCTGGAAGTTTAAGCCAAGGGAACCATGTCCACAGCTGGTGGGACAGTGGCAGGATTTTTCCAAAAATGAAATAGTATTATATGCTAGAGTAAAGCCACAAAGATACAGCTCAGGTTTTTACCCCTGCAGTTATTCCTTCAGTTTTGAAGCTGTTCTTCCACTGTTTCTGCACAGAAAAGATACCATCCCTGTGACTTCCATTTCCCTCAACATATCTTTCACATTATATAAAAGATAAATGAGGGGAAAGAACTTTTGTAGGGATCAAATCGTGTCCTTTGTCTAGTGACACCTCACTCACCAGCAACTCTGCATATAAAATGGAAGCACAGAATCATTTAGGCTGGAAGGGACTTTTGGAGATCACAGGACTGAGTCCTCTGCTCTGAGCAGTGGCAGCCTGCACAGTTAGACTGCACTTCAAAGTTAGACAGTTTTGCTTGGGGTCATAGGAACATACTTCCAAGGGAAGAATCTGGCCCTCACGTCTATCTGCAATGTATGTTGCATTATCTGCCCCTGTGTCACCTTTAGTAACATTTAAACAAACCAGTTCCTTTTCTTTTTCCAGGAATTTCCCAATACTTTGGCATTTCATTTCAGAGAACTGGACCCCAACCAGTCTGCAGCAGTACTGGATGTTGCAATGCAGTTCCAGACTTTCCCCAGGCTCCCTATGGAGTGACCAGTGCTTCACCTACAGCTGCAGAGCCTCATTTTGAGGGAAACTGGGGGTTTTTTTCCCCCCAAAAACACAACCCACAAATACCAAGTAAGTGGTGTTTCTGCTGTGATGAAAAGTAGCACATTTTAGGGTTTTTCTACTACATGTTTTGGACAACATGGCATTTTGGTTTTGGGTTGGTTGTTTTCTTTTTTAATATGAGGTTTTCTTGACCTAATATTGTCCTCTTTTTCTGATTAAACATATTATCCAATATCTTCTGTAGACTTCAAATGCCCACCCATACTTTCAGAGTAGCATAACGAGTTTGCACACAGGATGCTGATATAATTGTACAGGTAATTTTTACATACCTACTTTCCCCAAACCTTGTTCTGCTACTAGGGCAGACTCTGAACTAGTAGAAGTAGTATTTTTGTCATCTTTACACTGGGTGCGTGTACCAGTCCCAAACAATGAATTACTATTTACATAACAGGACTGGGACTAGAAATCAGCATTTCAGGAAAGAGTAGATTATTCTTGCCATGACAGATTTGCAGTCCAAGACAGTGTTAAGCAAAAAAAGATGTGTCATCAACTGGTAACAAAGAGAGTGTGAGGAGGAGAGGGCAAGAATGTTCTCCAAATTTGATTTCATGGTGGTTTTCTGCTGCTGGATGGACAAATCCAGCCAAATTCAGTAAAATTACCTGGTTCCTCACTTTTGTGAAGTATTTATATTGAAAACTTTGCTTCTTAAACCCCCAAAATATTACTTCAGATTTTTCCAAAACGTTCTAATGGAACAGAAGTATGGTAATGAAAGTAAGTGATGAAGCACCTGTTAGTTAACTAGCAAATGTTCTCATACCCAAAATGTGCTTTATTTTATGTTCAGAGAAAATCTCAGGTTCAAATCCTATTTTAGCCTTCACAAAAAAAGTGAAATTCATCAGGCCCTAAACTGGAGGTTTATGCAATGGTCTCGTTGTTGAATGAGGTCCTGGGAGGTGTGTACCATTCCTGGGTTTGCCAGTGGTGTTCACACAGGCTCAACTGAAGCCAGGCTTTTCCCCCTACCTCCTAGGTGTAAAACCTGAAAATTACCAAGAAAAGTAGACAGTACATCAAAATTTAAGACAGAAAAAAGATTGGCAAGCCTCAGCAGTGAACATGAGATGAGCACTGAGGAACTGACGAAATCAGTCTCACTGGCAGAAGTAAGCAATTAATACGCAGCCAGAGTAAACACTCTTCATCTCAGGGTTCAGCAAAACAAAGAGCTGAAACCCCCTTATCTTTTGCATTTTTCCCTCCCCACATGTGTTCTCTGAAGGAACAGAGAAAATTGAAGTCTCAGAGCTTTTTTCCATTCTTTAGTCTGACTAAAGGTGACTCCGGCTCAGAGCAGCAAGGGTCATCTCCCTCCCCCAGATCAATATTTTAATATGACTTATCAGAGCAAGAATGAATTGTTTACTTTAAAACCTCAGGATCCCATAAAGGGAGAGGGAAAGGTGTCCACTGGAAGCAGAGGCTTGCAGCAGCTGCCCACTGCTGGGAACTCAGAAAAGAAACCAGGACTCCAAAGATTCGAGTACAGACAGTCAGCAAAATGTCCTGCGAGAGAATCCCAGTTCTGCCAAGCCCTAACAACACACCAGAGGATCCTTTGGCTGTTGTCTCCAATGGTAAGTGCCTTCCTGAGCAAAATTTAAGTGAGGAAAAGGAAATGCTAAAAGAGATTAACAAAAATAAAATAGTGCAGGTGGATTTCCAACACTAAGCACTTCAGCGTACTAAAATATCCACACATACCCGGGGCTCAACTGTGTGATTTAACAGGATTTAATGTCTTGGACCTAGGGATCTCTACCTGCACTTGGAAAGAGATTACGCTTTTGTTAGGGTAGTGCAAACCACCCTGTGTATTGTTTTTAAGAAATGGTGTGGTGGGGAAGCTGACAGACTTTCCGGAGCACCAAGAATGCTTCCAGGTCTGGCCTTGTGGGAAGGACAGGTTCTGTGACCCATCTCAAAAAACTCTTGAAAACCCATTTTTCTTCACAATGCTCCTCTGCATTGGAACATCCCAATGATGTTCTTTACACAAATGTCCAGCAGAAGAGAAGCAAAAAGGGGATTTTTCTCTGATGTTTACTTTGTTTTCTCCCTGTAACTTTCCCATTATTTCGGGGGTTTTTTTCCACCTTGCAGTACTAAAAACTAGTGGCCATTTCTCTTTCTTGCATGATATTTTGTCTTGGAAATATTCCTGTTGATTTGCTGGAAGCTTCCATGTAGCTGAGAGACTAAAAATTGCCTGTTTGCAGTGGCATCAGCTGCCTTGCTTTCTCCTTACGTGTTCTGCAGTGAAGTCGAGTCCTTCTGCCAGGATTTCTGGGCTTTCCTGCTCTGCACAGGATTGCCAAGCTTTTCTTCAGGGAGCTTCATTAGTAGGAATTTGCATGATCCTTCCCCTCTGCTGCAGAGAGAAAGCTGAGTAAAATGTGTATGAGGAAAGGTAAGGGAAGACACCAACACTGAGGTGAACTAGAAAGCCAGGTACAGCAGCTCTGTCCCTTTGGCAATCATTTCTCACTCTCACCAGCTGCAGCATAGGCACATTTACCAACACCAGCCCCGTGGACCTCAGGGCTACAGCTGCATCCTTACTGACAGAATGTTCTGGCATGACTGGGTTTTTGCCATGATTAATTCCAAAGACTCAATGCCATGTGATGCTCAGGGTGTGCTGCACTCATCTCCTTCTTTCAGAGATGTCTCCTTCATAGCTGGGACTGCATAGGCGCCTGACCTGTGGATCTGCACATCTGCCTGTTTTGTGTGTGTGTGTGTGTTCAAACGCTCAGCTCTGTCCCACTGCAGCACTACAGACTCAAAACACAGACAGAACCAGTGGGACATGAAAATCCCTTGGATGTCAGCCACGCCCGAGCATTTCTAAGCTTGCTTTTGTGGCAGGGATGGGAATGCCAGAATATTACTGTTGTAATAATCACACTGGAGAAATGAAACAGCCTGATCTGGTAATCAGACACTGAAGGTCCATTTCAGAGAAATCTGCTGGTCTGTCCACCAGCAAAGGGCACTCAGAACCCAGCTTCTACTGACAGCTTGTGGCACTGAATTATCACAAACCCTTCCCTGAGGTCCCTGATGTAAATGAAGAATTAAACCGATCCAGAGCCCTACTATGTCTGCCCTGACCTATCAACACTGGTTGAACTACATTACAATTGGGAAGAAGATGCAGATAAGATACAAAGTTAGATCACAGGGTGAGGAGACCCCTGTTACACTGTGAAGAGCAGGCTGGTGGTTCAGTTGTGTCAGTACAGGTGGGCAGCAGCTCGTCTGGGTGCCTTGGCATCACCTCTGTGCAGGCACTTCGACATTTGACGCTGTAGAATTGAGTGGGCTGATTTGGGAGCACTGTGCTCCCTTCACAAAAAAGGATTGCTGAAAAGGCTAAATCCAGGGAGGAGTTCTCAGAGGATGAGCCTTTTGAGGGCTTTAACTTCCTTAATACTCTATTGCTAATGCAGAACCAGATTCAGAAGACTGTTGGAGAGTCTGGGTTTACTACACATGAGGAGCAAATTCTCCACAGCATGTAAAATGGGAATGCATTTCTGAGCTTAAAAATAAGTGAGAGGGGAGTTGAAAAGCACTACAGCAAGACAACCCATTCTCACCTTTTGGCACAAAAAGACAACTGCATCCCCTCCCAAGAGGCTTCTAACCAGCACACAGGGGATTCTCTTTTGAGCCAGAAAGTTCAGATTTCAGTACTTAAAAAAAAGGTTACTGCTGTTCACCCCAGCCCTGGTTTCTAACCTCCCCCCTTCCATGTGCTCCTCCTTCTCTGTTTTCTCTGCCTCTCTGCAGTATTCAGATGTGATGATGGCATATAACTGAACTTCCATGGATTACAAATCCCTGTGCAGCATGTTTGTGTGCTCTTAATCCACTCCTTAGTCCACATAATCTGTTATGGGATGTTTTCTACTCTCAGACTGAGAGTGTGGTGAAATGTTATTTGGCTAGCAGGCCAAACACACAGAGAAACACTCTGAAAACATCCAGCCTGTGCAGAGATGAGCACCACAGCTCTGGACCCTAGAGCTTAATTCCCTGATGCACAGGTGCTGATGTGTCCCAGAAGAACATTATGGAATAGCACAGGGGCAGTGAGACCAGGACTACAGACCAACTTGGCTGTCTTATATGTGGGCTACTCAAAAATGCTGCTAAAAACAAGTATATGAAGATCAAATGTAATCCCCAGCATTTTGATTCCTCAGGTCTGACATAGCTATAAAAGTCTGATGCTGATTCTGAGCTGACCCTACCACTTAGAGGAAGACACAGGCCCTTGCAGAAATTACTCATCCCTCTCCTCAGGAATTTGCCTCTAGAATAGTACACATTACTTTCTACGGTGCTGTCCATCTCCCTTGTCTGTAAGGGCACTCAAAGCCACTTAGCTTTTACATTCCCACAGCTAGCAGAGACACAATATCCACCTCAAACCAATTCAGGATCCTGTGTCCTGCCTCCTTGTGAGGACCCTGATGTGCCACATATAAATATGCACAAACCTGGTCTTGTGTCTGTTTTGCAGGTCTTTGAAAGCCCCTCTGCTGAAGTCTGCAGTGTGCCTCCATCACTCCTTCCACAGGCTAAGGACCTGCTCCCAGAGCTGTGGAGTGTGACAATGGTGTTTGTGTCCAGTCTATCAAACGCCATTATCACACTAAATAGTTCCTGGCAGACAAGGCATCGGGTCAGGAAGCTTTGGGACCTCTGGCAGTACATCTTCCCACTGTACTGAGAAATAAACAACTGTGGTACGTGCACAACAGGATGACTCTGCTCCTTCTTTCAGAGGCAAAAGCACCAGAATATGTGAGAAATCCATACTCTCACACATGCACTTCCAGATCCCCACTGTAAAGCACATCAGACATCTTAAGGAATCACCACTACACTGCCATCATTAGGAATGTGGATTTCCTTGGCATTAACAGGGCTATGTTTACCTCTGAGAGGTCAGCTTGTGATTTTCATTGAACTGACGAGGACAATAAACTGAAGGTAATTAGCCAATAGAGTGAAACACCATCTCTGACTTTGGGACCAAACTACAACATACATTTGGAATATTAATTGGTTGAGATGCTCATGGCATTTTTCAAACAGAGCACTTCCCAAAATTCTGATAAAAACCTATTGCCTCTGCCTTGAAATACCATTTATCCAATGCTTTTAGCTTTGTTCCCGTCCCACCATGCTCAAGCCCCTTGCCTGATGTTCTAAACCTCCTGTTTTGGGAACAGTCACAACGTCCTCACAGAAACTCTTCTGAACATTGTTGTAAAGAATAGGCATCACCTGTAGGAACTTCCAAAAGCCAGGTACCAGCAGTGCACTGTGAAGCCTAAATCGCACTGAATAGTCCAAGATTTAGGCTCAAAGGATGTTTGCTCTGATTTGCAATGGAAGTGGTAACTTTAATATTTATCAGTGTGTTCCAAACTTCACCTTCCCTGACTTCTAAGTAACCCAGCATGCATATGCATATGCAATACTGTGCAAAACTTAAATATATTGATGTTTCCATAGCAGCTGAACCACAGGGCCATGGATGTAGACACAGAGATCTTCTTCTCCAATACCAGTCCACAGAAGCCTGTAAGGAAATCCAGGAGATGGCTTAGTTTGTTTTCAAAACCTTGCCCCAGTGTTGTATCTCAGGCACCAAGAGCAGAGGATCAGCTCCTTCCTTTGTTGCTGGCAGCAGCATCAGGATGATTACAAAGCAATGTCAAAAGGCAAGACTAAAGTTATCCCCTCAGGTCACTGGTGCGTGTCACTGCTCCATGTCCTCAAGAGTAGTTTCACAAGGTGGGATAGTGACACTCAGTGTTCTGAAGAAATGAAGTCTCTAGGTTCTCTTGCCTTCTTGGGCATCATTTTCTTTACTGTTGATGAGTTTGGCAGATTTTTGCTTTTAGTGGGTGCTGCTTTCCTCTGTTTTTGATGAGTGGTTCGGAGAGATTTCAGCCCCAGCATCTCACAGTACTCATTGCACTGGTGGAGGGCTCTGAACTGCTCAATGAAGGAAAAGGAGCAGTTGCCTTTAAACCCCTTGTATCTGTAGTAACAAAGGGAAAAAAACAAAACCAAATGGGAATTCAAGACTCATTTTCAGCACAGGGAGGCAGAGTATGACTGCTGACTCATAAGCAACTTGAAAACATTAAGCAAGTCTCTTCTACCCATGCTGGCTTGAAGCATCCACTGCCACAGAAACTCAGACTGGGTCATTGGGAGGTGAGAGGAACCAGGTAACAAGTGGTGATAGAAGAGGGAAAAGCATTAGAGGCAAAACTCTGTGGGCTGGGTCCTGGCACTGTCTTTCATGGCATTAGGTTGGGAATAAAATTGTCTGCTGGCTACTTTTCTCAGTAACAGACACATGAAATCCGTGCTGCACCATTCTCTATGAACAGTTCTGTTGGCCACCATGAAGAAACAAGGTCGTTGCACAAGGTGTTTCAGAACTAGAAGCTGTTTCCATCTAAACATGTACATCATTTCCATGCTATGCTGCTCCCCTCCCCTGGCTGCCTACGGGGTCTCAAGGAGCCAAGCCCCCCAGGGAAGATGGAAGGAATGTTCCTGAGGAAGGCAGTCTCATCCAGCCTCCGCTGTACCTCCCACCATGAGAAGTACAGGGCACATGTATCCCTCTTCTCCTCACCGTGCCTCTGGATGCTGACAGTCCTCCCAGGGCCTGCTTTTTAAACTGCATCAGCTTATTTTAAAAGGTGCACCGGCTCTTCAAAGAGCCTTTTTTGGTTGAATTCTCAGGATGGAGAAGGGAAAAGAAAGGCCAGGGCCAGGCCTCTCCCTTTTTAACCTTAATCAGTGCCTGTTCTACCCTGTTCTCTTGGTTTGTTGGACATCCAGTGTCCTCAGAGGTGAACTGTGAGTTGTGACTACACAAAACCAACCAACCAAGATTTGGTTCTGAAATGAACAGAGAATGCTCATTCCCATCATCCAGAGTAGGAGTCTTCCTCAGGAAGACTGTGCAGTGCTAAAGAGAATACTGCTGCTCGGAGAAGGTCAGGCTCCTGCTGACAGACAGACCCTGCTCTGGAGACACTACTCAGCTGGCTCTGAGCAGCAGGTGAACCTCAAAGGGATTTTCCCCTCCTCTCCAAGTAAACTGTGTGTTTGTTCAACCAAAGCAGGTTGAGGAGGCATGTCACTGTTACCCCAAGACTATATCCTGGAGTCCAGCAGGGTCAACGGTTCTCTTGTTCCCTTGGAGAAATCAGAGACTTCAGACTTTACTGAGCTGCTCTCAAGAGCTCACATGTATTGTGTTGGTGGATGCACCAGACATACCCACAGAACAGGAATTCCACAGGCAAACACACCTGCCCTCAGCAAGGGAATTTCTTCCATCCAGCACCAAACCAAACCAAATCTGCCTTAAATCTGAAGGGGAAATGTTGGATTTGCTCTCAGGCTTAAACTCCCCAATGCCTCTTGTTACCATGTGGAGTAAAGCTAAACTTGTCAGTGCCCTGGAACCAGGCAGAGTTTCAGATCCAGACTTGGCAACCAGCACTCCAGTTAATGACCATAACTGTGGGTTACCGTGCTCCTCATTCCCTCCTTTGTGTGCCCTTCCTGGACAAATCCCTGGGCCCTCATGCACACTGCGTGCACAGAGTCAGGCACTGTGCTGTGTATTTCCATTCGCCACAGAAGCTACAGAGTAGCTGATTTAAAGGCTCAGGAGCAGCACTGTGGCCGCATTAAAAATGCTTCCCTGGCATTCCTCTTTCTAGATCCACTTCGCCCTCTCCTGACAGAACTGCAGTGCAGCTCCTGCAGCACATTCACCACACCACTGCTTTGGGCTCCTCTGCTTTCCAGTTCCCTGGCAAAACACACAGAGCAAGGACAAAAGATCCAAATTCCTTCCTCCACGCATCGCGGGCTGCTTTGGAGTACAGAAGAGATACGTTCTGTGTCCCTTCTGCCAGCACAGCTCGAGCCACACCAGTCCCACTCTGCATTTCTGGCTCACTAGAACCATGTGCTCTCCCTTCATGGGACCAGGTTAGCTCTCAGCAGCTCGGCTGAGCACAGCCCAAAGCAGCAAGACCCAGCAACACGCAGGAGTTCTGGGCACTGAGTTGATTTTCTCCACCCATGTTCACAGAATTAAAAATCCAACTGCAGACATTAATACAGAGATCTTCTTTCTAGGAAAGGAGCATGAAAACAAAATACAGGACCAGGAAAAATCTGTCATCTTGCAGGAATACCATTAGTTAAATACCTAACAAAATGATATTCAACATTTTCAGGAGGTTGTTCATTTAGGGAAATTATTTTCCTTTCTATATGCCTGAGCTGATCCTTACTATAGCTTGCATTGTGTGCTCACTTCCTCCTCCCCAAAACAATGTGTGTTTTTATAGAAATCATTTCCCACAGTGAGCTGGACAACATTCACGGAAGCATTTTTATAAATCTTCTGATTCCTGAGAACAGTGTTGCCTAAATAAAACATCTATTACTTTTTTGGTTTGTAACAGGATGATGTACATTCATTTCAACTGCTTTACTTTGGATCCACAGCTGCAAGAGTAAATCAGTAAATCAGTCTAACTGAATGGATGCCAGCCTGCAAATGTTCAAGATTCTCCCAGAATATTCTAGAGTCATGTTTTTAATAATTTAGATGACATTGTGAAGTTTCTTCTTGTATCTGAGGTATACAGACATGGTCCCATTTAGAATAAAGGCTGAACACATGACCAGATCTTCTTTCTCCTGCCAAATTCTCAAAGCAGAATATGAAATTAAAGCACTTACCTCCATCCCCTTTCCTTGTCCAGCAGCCACTGCCTATTCCTATCCAAAACTCTGCTGGCCCATGTTATACCTAAAAGCCTTAATTAACTTAAGAGAAGTGGACTAAAGTTAGAATATGACAGGCCTACATCTTTACACGTATGCTTAACTTTCCCTAAAAGAGCTGAAGCCTTTGCAACAGCACTAGAAAACAAGCTCTAGCAATGCCCTGAATAATCTTTTGTTACGGCTCAGAACTGCTGTTTTTGAGAGAGAAAGGGGAGAGATACCATCAAATCCCTTTACAATTGTCCTTGTTTATCAGGGAAGTGGCCAATACACAGCATCCCACTGAGAAGTGTCTTTATAAAAGCTTGTGTCACAAATACTTATCCCAAAGCTCTGGCACTTCTGCTGGCTGCAGGAGGGATTCCGGGTTGCCTTTACCCCGGACTGCAGCCAGTGTGTTCAGCCCTACCTTCCTCCAGCTGATGGAGGAGCCTTACCTGCTGTCACCAGAACCCTTCATGTCACTTGTGAAATGCCCTTTGGACAAGCCCGTTTCAAGGGAGGCATGCATGAAAAACAAAGCTCAATGTACAGGGTAGCCCCATTCTTTCATAACAAAATAAAAGCGTTTCCTCTACAGGCAGGTTTCCATAAATATGAACACGAAGAAGTTAAAACACTTAGATAAGGACTGTTTTCTTCTAAAGTTAAAGCAAGAATGAATTTCCAGTGCACCCTCCCCCATCCACATTTAACTGTGAAGAGACAGAGCAGTAAAGCACAACCATGCTGCTGAGAAATCACGTTCACTCACCCTTTGGCCAGGGTTGCTATGCCAACATCCGTTAACTTCATCCCTACACCTGCAAGGCAGCAAGGAAAACACAGAGCTTAGCTTGCACTGGAATTTCTAGGACAATATTCACATATGGAGGCATTGAATATTATTTATTGAGTCACCTTTTTCGCTTTAATTATTTGTCACATTTTTTTCAAAGCATTTTCAAGTACCCCAGTTAAGAAGAGGATGTTCTCTGTGTCACCAGCAGTTTCTAGAAGTCAGGCTCATGCCACTATTTTACAGCTGTCAGGGAGATCAACAGCACAGCTTGTTTCCTGTGCTAGGATTTTGTTCTTTCTCCTCCCTTTAAATTACTTCAGGGATCTTGTTTAGGTGCCTTTTTGTTATTTTTCCTGCCTTCACATATAAAAGAATATAGGATATTTCCTAAGATTCCAGCTTTTTCTGTTTTTCTTCAAGAAGGGTCTCTCTTCCCCTGTTCCAAATACATTGCAGGACTGAAGAGGAGTCACACCCATGGGAGCTGAGGTAGCACTTAGCAAACACGAGGGTGTTTCTTCACTATTCTTCTTTCTTAAGGAATATATTTCTCAAAACTAGCCAGGACCCCACCCCAGGAGCATTCCACTGTTGAGTGACTGTTGGTGAGTATTCAAATACAAGCAAGGAGGAAGGACTAGGGTGTCATTAACACCTGAAGTCTTTCACTCAGCAGCTATTTCATGAATCTCGGGGTGCTGAATGAAAAAGGCAGATTTGGCTCATACTGAGTGTCCTGATTCACTAAGGTACATGTGAAAGAACAACTCCTCCATTAAGAGTGTGATTTAGTTTTCTTTTCCAAACTGCCCTCTTACAAGAACATAAGCTAGATAAAAATTGCCCCTACTCAGACAACTCACCTTGCAGGTCAGTGACAAGCAAGTTCCCATTGGTCTTCTCATACACCCAGTGCTGAAAGGTGCAACACTTCTGGCCAGCCTCTGAGTCTCTTCTCAGGAAATTCACTTCCTTGCCATCCTTGACAGAGTATTTCACAAACTCCCCAACCAGCTCCTCCTCCACTGTGGCATAGGGGATGTTATTAGCAGGGCGATGAATAAGAAAAATCTGAATGATTCTGAAATCAAGGGATAGAAACATAAAATCCTGAGAATTCTTTCAGTAAGAGGGTAAGAAACAGACAAAAGTGGTCAGTGATCTCAGAATGAACAGCTACCAACTCTAAACCAAGCTGGAAGAGCTGTAACACTGTTCCCAGGTTTCCTCTTTCCGCTTTAGTCCTAGCAATCGGTGCTTGCCATGGCACAGGACAGTATACGTAAGCATATATGTATAGAAAATATATATTTATACTCACTCTGGTACTTCTCCAAAGCCTTCCAAGGGTTCAGCTTCAGCTGCATATAACTTTGCATACTCTCTTGCAGTATTTTGGACATAGCATTCCTGTATTACAACAGACACGCCCATGGGAATATTGCTCAGAACATTCAGCGGATCATCTGTTTGAATTTGAGGACAGCTTTGGCCCACAAGTCTGGGTTACAAAGGCCGGGGGCAGCTCACCTGCAGTGCCAGACTGTAGTTCTTCTGCAGCAGCTCGTCCCTGCTCTTGGTGCCGTAGGCGAGGGCGCTGTGCACCTTGAGCACGCAGGGGTGGCCGGGCGCGAAGGCGGGCGCCAGGCCCTGCAGCACGCGGCTGCGGAAGGCTCTGCGGTGCATCCCCTCGCCAAAGTGCAGCCCCTCTGTCATTATCGCTCCATGCAGCGTCCCACCAAAGTAGCTGGAGCTCAGGGGGTCTTCTCTGAACATCAGCTGCATGAACTCGATTTCTTCCACGCCTAAAACACAACGGGAATCTCTGCAGGCACATGGAGGGGTGGCATGCATGGGACAGCAGATGCATCTCTCCAGAAAGGAGGAAAAAATGCTCAGTGGAAGCACAAATTGTGTCACTGAGGGCTGGGATCTCAAGCAGCTCCTAAAAGGCAGCTCCTTGTATGACCTAAAGCCAGCATGGAGAAAGGTGGCAGCTCAGGATCATAAGGAGAGAAGACAGTGTAGCAAACAAGTCTGTTGCAGATGAAATCAAGGAAGACTCTGGATTTCACCCCTTTAAATGATCTTTGGAATCCAAATGCAAAAAAAATTCATAAGGGGGAAAACAGTTAAGCACTGAGAGAAACCAAAAAATTCTAACTGCACTTCAAGTGTCTCTAATAATAACATTTCAAGGACCATCAGTAAAGAAGATAAATAGGAGAACAGAGCTACACAACAAAGAAGTCCTTCCAGCTGTCCCTTGCAGTTACCTCTGGTTTAGCCTCTGTACACTATTGCCTCTCTTCAAAGCACAGAGGAAACACTGCACAGATAAGGCCAGAATTAGAACACTCCTTAATTCCACCTAAAATTCTCTGATTAAAAGTTATACAGTGCTGCTACACGAAAAGTCCTGTCTTTATTTTGCACAAGGAAATAAATGCTTCATTTTAATTCTTCAAGGAAAAGAAAGAATAGTCAGCATGCCAGCTGAAGGCCTGGACCTCTGCAGGCTGTTCAGGAATGACAACCCCACTGGCAAGGCACTATCTTTAGCTGCAGCACAGGACACATGCTGGGTGTCACTGAACACCAGTTAACACATAGGGAAAGCATTCCAAAGCTCCATGCCTGCCTTTCTCCTGGAGTACAGTTACACAGCAGGTGACCTGCAAGAACCATGCGTTTGTGCCAAAGAGCTGCCAGTGTGTGTGGGTGTGGGTGTGGGTGTGTCTGTCTGTCTGTCTGTCTGTCTCTGTATGAAGCCATGCAATGCTACTTCACTTTATATTTACCTTCATAACTCTGAAAACTTGAAAGACGTTCCAATACTAGGAGGAAATAAAAAAAAAATTGTAGTAAAAAACTCTGAATGGAAACTGTCATTGTCATTATTATTAATCAAAACTCTAAACTGGGGCTTACCTGCAGCAGTCAGATGAAACTCAGCAGTCACCTTTCCATACATGTTATTCAAGCAGCAATAATACATTCCCTGGTCTTGGTAACTGGCTTCAGCTATTTCCAGAGAGACGGGAGAGACATCCTGGGCACTGGAACAGAGCATTTTGTGCTATCACATATCTTACTTTCTTGATAAATTTGATCTCTCTGCACTGTTTACTTGTTAAAACACAGCACAATTATTTAGCAGATAATGACATGTATTAATACTACAATTGGTATTGCAATACAACAATCAAAATCAGAAAAGTTAAAACAAGAAGAATCAGAATAGAAAGTTTAACCAATTCATGCAACTTTTTCTCTCCACTTAAAAGAACATCTAAGAAGAATCCTTCCTACAAAATTTTTAATCTCCTCAGAAGTGTGCATTTTGATGGAAATGTATTTTCTTTCTTTTTTTTTTTCTGTAATGTTAATTTTGTATTTTTGAAACATTCTAAACAGTTTTTTAGATTAGAATGTCATTACCGCTACAAGGAAAATAACTAATTTCATTAAAATGGAAAGGGTAAATGCTGTTAATGCCCTTAAGAAGCTTTTATTTCCACCTTTCTCTCAGTTAAATGTCTTTGATATTTTTTTGAAATCTGGCTGTGAACAAGCTGAGAGGTGATATAACACAAACTGTGACCAATATCAATGCATTGTGAGAAGATCTGCCTCCTACGAATAGCAAAGTTACCCCGAAACTCCCAGTCCTTCAGAAACATTCCCTTACCTTCTCTGCAGCTGAGCCAGTACCTTGGAATCTTTAGTCCATGTAATGGTGGAGTCACCATGAATGTCACCAAACTGACAGCACAGCTTAATGCTTCCAGAGCAGTCGGGGAATAGCTCTGCTTGGATCTTCTTCAGCAGCCTGGGGGCTTGAAACAGAAGAACAACAGTTTAGGATTTGAAGACAATTACATTGTTTTGGCATTTTAACATTGCACGTTAAGAACACAAATGCTGAAATCCCTGACAAGTAATTATGACTTCTTGTGTCTCAATACTAATAACTAGTAGAATTTTTTAGCTGATCACAGCCTGGAAAAAAGTCCCAAAAGGCCCTACCTAGCCTGGATCTCTGCTAGGACTTTTCCCTGCCTCACAGAACCCTCCAGACACTTTGCACATGGGCATGGTGTGGGCAGGGGGCTGGAGGGGACTTGGAAAGAAAGGGAATCGACATATACTTAGAGAAAGGTTTTGGGATCACAACACAGCCCCACCCCAAGTGACACATCCCTGCTCGATGTAAGGATGTAAAATGCCAGATGTTTCCATCTGTGTTAATTCTGAGCTGTTGCACTCTGAACGAGGTAGCATGGCATGTGTCCCTCGGGGATCCCATTCCTGCAGATCACTGTGTACTGGTGTTTCTCCAGTAACACCCACTTACAGGGTCAGGCACACTGCCATGGTTTTCCCCATTCCCAGTTCCAGGCCCCATCCAGTCCAGGTCTCCCCACTGGACTAGCAGTCCCTGAGTCCTGGGGCATGTAAACCTTGCTGTATCAGGGCTAAAGTGACACAGACAGGACCTGACAGCTCTAGAAATAGCACTAGTGGCTCCAGGTTACTGCCCTGGCCAGCCTTCTCTCCTGCAGCTGAAATAATGCAAAAGAACACAGAGTATATTCCACAGCAACCAAATCGGCCTTCCCATAATGCCAGGGAAAGGGCCACAACTGTGCTCTAGAGCACAGACATACTTCAGTTGAGACTGAGGCAGAGCAGAAACAGGTGAAGAAAATTCAGTGTTATCTGATGCAGCCTGAATGTTCAGAACATTTTGCAAGTGTAGCCTCAAGTAATGGAAACAGGTCAGGCATTGCACAGTCACTGCAGTTTGCTTGTTCTGCTTTGAAGGAATATGTCTCTCCTCCCACACATCTGGTTCCCTGGCAAAGGATGCATCTTTGAACAGAGACAAGTCTGGGGTTTTTTAAATGTGATTAGAAAAAGTAGAAGTCTCACGAGACCACACAGTAATTAGAGTGTGTGAAAAGCTCCACAAATGTGTAGCTTACCTTTAGTCACTGTTCAGTCTTGCTCTGAACTATTAAATAATTTTATGATGTAAACATGAAATGTCACGTCAAAAGGTAAAAATAAGACCTTGGTCCTTGCAAACTACCCATAGAAAGAACAAATCCCTCATCTGCCCGGCAGTCACAATCCTGCTGCAGTGTTAGGAACCTTCTAGAGACTCTGACAGCAACCCGGATCTCCTTTCAGTTATACATTTCCTACATCATTTTAATATTGCTCATTTCATCCGTGTCATTTTTGCAGCAGGGCAAAGCCATGCAGAACCAGTCAGAAGTCAGCACATAGGACCTCAAAACATTGTTTATCAGTGGTATGCTGCTGCTAACAACAATACTTTGCTAGTAATAAATCCTTTGGTAACCAAGAGGGGAGAATTGCAGCTGGGAGCTGCAATGCAGGAGCATAAGTGGGAACACAGCCCTGCAGGAACAGAACAAGCAGCGGGCTTGCAGCTGCTACGTGGTGTATAGTTATGTGGTGCCATTATGCTGTTCATCTGTGAAAAATGACTCCAAGAGGCCAATGAGGCAGTGATTATTTCAAATGGGTTATAAAGCTCATGAATTGAATATACTTGCCAGCTGGGAAAAGGGTTCATCTCTGTGGCATGGGCATAGCACTTATTACTGAGTGCACAAATCTGGAAATAAAGCTCCATGAGGGCAGGACACCTTTAGCTGACTGAGTCAGTCTGAAAGAGGCTTGCAGTGCCTTTCAATAATCTTAATTTTGTACTGTAGCCACAATGATGGGAAAGGACAGAAAAGAAAATCCATTTTCTCTTACCTTTGCTATCCTTTTTCAAAATGAGTTTCCTTTGTTCTTTTCTATCCTCTTTATGAATCACGCCTCCCTCGCTCTTCCCAGACTTTTTAACACAGCTGGTATCCTTGCTGACACTTCCCCTCTCCTCCAGCCTGGGTTTTTTGGACAGAGTTGCTGGTGGTAATTTCTTCTTAGCTCCAGCAGCTACATAGCCGCTCTTTGTTGTGTCCTCTCTACATCTGATGGGCTCAGGTTCTGCAGCAGCCACTGGTATCTGGCAGGATTTTGACCCTTCCTGATTTCTTTGGCTTTCTGTGTTGACTGGGAATGGATCGAGTGTGGTCCACACCAAAGAGAATGATGAAGTTCTTCTGTGGGGTGGTTGCTCTTGAAAACACTGGTTGTTCCCTGAATCAACTGATGGCAAATTAACCAAACCACTTACTACACTCTCTGCTGTCCTGACTTCCTCCTTTTTATCATACTCAGTGGACTTAATTGAATTCTCAGCCTCAGCTATCTTGCTGGAAGGGATCAAGTCAGGACAAGACTGCTCTGTGCTAGTATTCATAATCTGTTCCAGAGCCTGGGAGCCAGTCAAAGTGTGCAAAGGAGCCTTTGCTTCAGCTTCATCTGGGTTATATTCAATAGCTCTTGGAATCTCACGTTCATTTTCACACAAGGCTGCTTCTCCTTTGGTTTCTCCAGGGACCCTCTGGGACAGACCCTTCCATGACTTGCAGGAAATTTCCAATGTAGTTAAATTTCCATTTACTTTGACTCCAGTTTGTATGGATCCAGTTTTTCCCTCATTTCTTGTGGCAGGACACGCCACTGCAGATTCACTGGGAAGGCCCTCTGAGTGGCTTACAGATGTGGGGAAGGGCAGGGTTTTGTTTCCAAGCAGTTGTTGGGAGTGTAGCCAATCCTGGGAACCTCTATCCTCCCCACTTGCTGTGCTGTGGTGCTCACTTTGAGCCTCCCTGGGCAGTGGAGCACTGACTGATGTTACACTTCCAGCTGCATAGGTGGGATTTTTTGAAGAATCTATTTTTAACCCTTCATCAGACCTGAAGGTGCTGTCAACAAAAAATGAATGCTGTTCTGCTGTATTACAAAGGGAAGCTGCAGTCTGACTCTCTGAAACCTGACTAACTCCTGAGTCACAGGAAGCTTCAGCCCTGTGTTCCTCAGGTATGCAAATCTCTCTCTGTTCTCCTCCTGGTTTACATGGTTCACAGCTGGGCACTTCTACATAAAAATCTCTTAAAAATGGCTCCCCAGAAGGGGGAGGGACTGCTCCTTCTTGTTTTGCTGTTTCTGTCAGTTGGTCCGTATTTTGGGGTAGATTCTTATGTGTTCTTATGTTTTCGTGAATCTGAATTAAACTAGGTGATTGCATTACATCACTGTATTTCTGTGCATTAGAAACAACTTGAAAATCCTGACAGCCATTATTTTTTGAGAGATGGTAGCTGTCAGAATTAGTGAAATTTGGTGCACTCAAGCCTGAGTGATTTCCTTTTTCTTGTAAATTCACTACACAACTTTTATGTATGGTGTTAACAGAAGAGTGTTCTGCATGTATAAACTGGCTGGTATTTTCACAGGGGAAAATGTCTTCCTCTTCAAGGAAATAAGGCAGTTCTCCTCTCACTGGATAGGAGTCCATAAAATGACAGCCTTCTCCAGGTACAGACTCATTTGTCATGGCTATGTTGTATTCAGTGTGAAGTAACTGTCCAGCTGTCCCATGTGACATATCTGATATGTCAGCTTTGGGACATGCTAAATTACAACTCTGAGTATTTTGTAACCTTTGAGGAGAATCTGCTTCACAGGTTTGGGCAGCATTATTAACAGCAAGCTTCCCTTCCCAAGCTGCAGTGGATCCATTCCTGTCCGTGGCCATTGGATTTGGCTCTAAGCACTCCTGGGTACTTAGTAGGACACTGCTTGCTGAAACACAAATGGATGGTGTTTCCCTCTCATTCCCAGTGCCAGAATTTAGACAGACACCATCTGTTCCTACCACTTGTGCAAGACAAATGTTTCCTATGGATGCACTCTCACATGCTGCAGCTCTCTGCAGGAGGATATCAGAAACATTGCAGGCAGCTTTCTCAGTTCTGGGGTTATGAGCTGGTTCTGTGATGGGCTCCTGCTCTTCTATCAAATCCATTGGCAAAGGCTGATCGGAACAGGTCTCCCGCACAAAGTTCAGTTCTGTGACTTGGATATCTGTCAGCCTCGTACCTAAACTTGGGACGCCTCTGTTTTCAAATGGGATTTGATAGTCTGAGTCATCTTCATGAAGAAGTTTCCACAGCTTGTCATGCACTGCAGATACATCAGCATCTCCTTGGCACTCAGGTTCTCCAGATTCCAGAACTGACTTGGGATTAGCTTCAGACACAGCCTCATCGGCTGATCGGCTGCAGAGAATATCTGGGTTACTGCTATCATGTATGTCAAGCCCAGGCCTCTGCTCTCCCTCCCCTGGCTCATCACACAGCTTTGCAGAAGAGAGAACAGCACACAAGCATTCCTGTTTATCAGGAAGAGAGTCCATATCCCATCGAGGAGAAGGGGAAATGTTATTCTCTGACTTTTTGCCACTCCTAATAATTTGTTGTCCAGAGAAGACCTGTTGGTGACAACCTTCTCTCTTTTCACAAGGAGCACAGTGAAGAGAAGAGGTCTGTAAATCTGCATTCTTTACTTGCAGCATGTTTTCAGCAGAGAGCTGGCTGGTTCCTGCACTCTCACAAGTCCTGAAGATGCCTTCCTTTTCTGTTCTGGGCTCCATACAGAGGTTCTCACAATTCTGGGTAATGCTTTTATGATTAGCACCTTGACTCTTCAAAGAAGGAAAATAGAGCAATGTAATTAAAAATTAGAATTACAGCTTGACACAGGCCTGAAGGCTTGCATTTTTTTTAACTTTTTTTTTAAATATATTTGTCAATAGTCAAGCTTCTGACTTGTAACTGTCAACATAATGGATTGAAATCAACCTCCTGGGTCTGAGTCTGAAAGTGTTGCTCCTTAGAGAAGGATTTGTAATGAAGCTAATCAATTTTACCTCACAGTTTCTCACTGTTTTTTAAGCAGAAATAGTTTTGCAAGGTAATTCTCCTTTGCAAGTAAAGTCCCCATGTTACATTCATATCCCTCTGTTTGCACAAATGGAGTGTAACAAACAATCCCTAGAATACAGACTAAAATTACATCACTGTCTCTGGGTCTCAGCTCCCTCAAATCCACTACATTTGGGACTCCTTTTACTTTACATTGTTCTCCAGTAATCCACCTTAATGGATCTTGCCACTTCCCTGTTTCATGCAATGCAACTCAAATTCCCCTTTCCTAAAATGACACTCTCTTTTAGATAGATTTTTTGCCCTGGAGTAGCTGAAATACCTCAATATCTGTAACTATTTCAACTGCTTTAGACAGGTGAAACAAAATACCTGAGCTGTGCTTTGTCCTGCAGACTGACAGGCACATCCTGCCAGCATCCTGCTATTCCTGCTCAAAAGGCAGAAAAAGAGGAAGAACTATAATATTTTAAAGGACAGAAAGTGAGTTCTCTGGCAACAACATAGAGCAACAGGCTAATCATGCACAGCTGTCAGGAGTCCATGCTCCAATGCAGTACGGATTTTCTAAGGGATTTTTTTCTCGGTGTGTCTCCCAGGAAAGACTGGAGCCAGCTTAAGACATGGGCAACAAAATGGGATGTTAACTGCCATTCCTAGGGTAGATCCTACTGAACGAGCAGGGCTGGTGTCATGAGCTGCAGTCACTCCACGCAGGACTCCCCTGCTTGCTGTGACACAGAGCTACAGCCCCTCTGGCACAGCTCAGGCCTGGACCCTTCCCTTGCAACGCCGAGCTCTCATCTCAGCCAGATGCCCAATTACCTGGAACTTCTGTTGTGTCAGTTCTGCTTCTCTCCTTTTTGGATAACAAAATTCAAAATGATCTAAAAGTGACAGAAGTTTGTCTTGGGAAGGTCAAACCAAGGATCTCTCAGATTTTATGTGAACAGGCTGTTCTGATATGGAAAAAAATAGAATAATGGCTCTGTAACCCAGGAGTGACAGCAGCACCTTGTGCTAAGAGTGCTGAACATTGACCACTGACAGGGACCCAAGGGTGCTGACCACTGAACTGTGACAGGAACAGGGTTCTGGCTGAACGCTGGACACTGACAGGAACAGGGCGCTGGACACTGACAGGGACAGGGTGCTGCCTGACTGCTAACAGAACTTGATTCCCAGTGACACCCAGCAAAGCCTCCTGGCTCTCTGTACACTATGTAACATCACACAGCTGGCACCGCTTGTGTCTTGGACCTATTATTAATGAAGCTGCTCTGAAGCACCAGGTAAATAAAGAATTTCAGCTGGGGCTAGGCCATGAGGTCGTGAAAGGAGTGAGGAGCCTCCCACCTTATCTATCTAATGGAAGGAGAAGTCACTCAGCACAGCAGGTGCTGCACAAGACACTCTGCAAAGGTTGTTCCAGTTCGAACGCTTGGCGCCAAGGGGAAGTGTAAATCCTTGGGTCATTAGTGCTGTGATCCCGTGGCTGCTCTGTACCCCTGAGCAGACCTGATTCCCACATGGACAGGGAAAATAGCACGCCCTTCCAAAGCAGTCAGCAGTGGGGTTTGCTGCGAGCCCCTCCCCTTGCTCCCGCAGAGCTGTCTCGCTCTGGGCTCCAGCAAACGCCCCAGGGAACTTTTACAGAAACCCGTGTGCAGCAATAGATTCGTTCTTACCTCTCTAAGATTACACAGGCAGATTTCTGAGGTGTTTCTGGCTTACTATATGGGCGCTGTGAGAAACTGTCCACATTTTTCTAGTACTCCAAAAAAGGAGCAGTATTCAGGTGGGATGCTTTGCTTGGCTCATTTTCAAGGCCACTTAATTTTGAACCTACACCTGAATTTCACTGTCATACACACATGTTTAAAAATGGGGGGTTGGTGTGTGCCCAGCTCTCGTCCTTCTGTGTACACCAATACTCATTTTTTATCCAATGAAAAGTTTTGGCCATGGAAATGCAGACATACTGACTACGCACAACAAGAGTCTAAGTGGCTGCTCTGAAATTTATGCCAGGCACCTGACAGCTGCTCTTGGCTAAGAGGCTTCTGGGATTTAAATTATTGCACTGGACTTGGGGGAAAAAAAGCAAACAAAGCCTCTGGCAAACCACGGCCATGCACCCTGTCAGGAAGCTCTGGGGAGGTTAATTCCAGTGAGGGGTATTCCCCATCATAAGGACATCATGTGCTCCTCAGATGGGATTGGAATTTTATGTACCATAAAACCAGAGAAACCTATCAGCATTTTACAGGAAAAATAATTCAGTGATTTCTGACTGCTGAAGATACCCCAGTGGTGAGATTAAAGTCACTCTACTGTGACACTACACCCAGAACTGGGAGATACTTTTGCCCAGATGATCAAAAGAAAAGCATGTGCAACTGGAAAAAACTTTTTTGTGACAAATTGGGTTTTTTCCTATGCAATTAGCTACACACCTTCAAACCAGAAAAATTGGTGACAATAACATTATTCATGATTTAATAGTATTTATATATCTTGAGTCTTTACAATGTGAAATAAAAATGATGATTCAATTTTCCTACTTAGGAAAACTGGTAGAGCATCATACCAGTCTCTACAACTGTAGTGATTCCTCCAGCTCATTTTCTACCAACAGCATAAAATATGCAAGTACTTGGAGAGTACCACAGGGGTTTGAACTTTTAATTGGTTTGTATGTTTCAGCCATAATATCCAACTCTTTCATTGTTTTATTTTTAAAAATCACAGAGCTCCATTCACCTCTGTAACATGAACTCTCTGCACTGAATTCCCTTCATTGTTACAAAACCAGAGCAAACCCCTGCTGATTTGATTTAGGTTTCCAGCACCATAAGTGGAGGACGGTTTTGTGTGTTGCATATAGATTGAAAAAAAAGTAAATCAAAGCATTCTCTGCTCAAATACCAACAGGTATTTGAGAAACTTTCTGGGTTGAAAGAAGCATTACTTCGCTAAGACCTGTGCAATACCCTCCATATCAGATTTCCCTATCCAGCTGTCCAGAGGCCCATTAGTGCCTCTCACCATTATCAGACTCACTCTATAATTAGAACAGCTTAGGCTTTACTTGGGCCTTTTCTAAACCCAGATTTCCCTCCCAGCCGTAGCTGTCATTCAGAAGTACATGAATAGTATCTTTCAAAGTAATTTTGATTTTACATTATTTTGTGACAAGCAGGAACAAATCGCATTGACTTCAGCAGAGCAGCTCTTTGTGTTAAATGACAAACATGTTACTTACCCCAAACAAGATGTTCTCATCTGGCATCTGCTTTTGCTCAGACAGCCCCCAAGTCCTTTTCCTTTCCCAGTGACTGTCCTTATCTGCCTCTTCTGTCCGACACAGACCAGCCTGCATTTGCACACTTTCTGCCTCTTCGGGAATCTGTGCTGAACAGATACCTTCCTGGCTGGGAGACGGAGCTCTGGATTCCCTGCCTGCTGCTGCAGCCTGGAAAGACTGTCCTATAGTACTTACATATCTGCAAAGTTCTATAGGGTTCAACAGCTTCAAAAGGTTTCTCCTCAGACTTTCTGTTAAGGTACAGACAGCGTGCTGTGCATTTCCCTCTGGCACATTCCTTCTCCCCTCCTCCAGCAGCAGCGAGCTTTCCCCCAGCATGTCCCCGTCGGGGCTGGTTTCTGTCATTGTCCCCGAAGCCTGAGCTGTGCAAGCAGCACCTATGCCATTGGCAGAGGAATCTACCTGGGCAGGGACAGTGTCCGTGGGCTTTGGTTCATCCCTTGAGGAACCTGCAGCCAAATGGCCACTTCCATTAGTCTCTTCTTCACTTCTGGGATGTTCATTTCCAGTGGCTGCAGAAGAAACAGGCACTTGATTCTTCTCTTTGTCTTTCAAAATGGCACTTTTATCTCGGTGGTGTCCAACAGTGAGAGTCATCTCTGTCTGCAAAGCTGACTGGCTGTACATAGAGGGGTCTCTCCTTACGTTTACTCCTTTGGTTTTTGACTGATGCTCACAGAAGCCAATGGGGGTATCCATAGGCGTAGTGTTATCTGACACTTGGAACACACAAGGCATTTCACTGAGGAAGTAAGCACACCCATCACAATCCTTACCCAGTTTTAGATCATCTTCATCATCACTTTCTAATAAAAATTCTAATTTCTTTTTCCAGATTTCATCTTCATGTACTGTAAGCACATCTGAACATTCAAAGTACTCCAGGTCATCATCAGAAAAGTCATCATTTACATTTGTTACTTTCTCTGCATAAATCTCCAGAACAGCAGCAGAATTTTCAGAATCATCTTTTCCAAAATCAGTGAGATTACCTAGGGAAGTGTCTGCCTGCTCACCCAGCAGGGAATTCCTGCTTAGAGGTCTGCCCAGCCCAGGCCTTTTACATGCCTGGACATCTGCCAGAGACTGAGGAGATCCAGAGTCTTTTGTGTTAAGGCAACAGTTGCCTGTGTGACAAGTGGTTACATCTGTGGAGTGGGAAGGCACCTGTCTGCTGCAGTATTCCTCTGCTCTTCCAGCAGTGACATCAACCACACCGTTTAAATGAAGCAGGTCATCACCATCCTCTAACAAATCCTTCAGGCAGGAAAAGGTTGCCTGGGATTTAACTACATTTTTAGCATCCATGTTGTCTTCTGTGTTAGGCAAGTGTCTTGAGGGATTTCTCAAGTGGAGAAAAAACTCCTGCTTTGCTGAGTTTCTCAAGCAGTAAATGAATGATTTTTGAAGAGTCAGAACCTGATGAAATCAACACGGTCTCACCCTCACAGGGGGAACTCCTGCATTGTGCAAAATGTTCCCCATTTTGCTCATTCTGCCCTGAAGTCTGTCACGAGTTCATTTAGGTCAACAACAAATTCTGGGCAAGTTTTGTTCTTTGTATGTGGTTCTGGGTCAAGAAAAGTCATTCTAGCTCTCAGTGAAGTGCAGATCTTGTTGTGTGCACCTGCAAGTAAAAGAAACACAAAGTTTAAAATTACTTCTGAAATGGCTATAGGTATTTCCTAAAAGGTGGTCAGTTGACACATATTTGCAAGCACTTTCAAAACAAGAAATCGCTATTTAAAACCCAAGATCAGACGTTAAGGCAGTAACCCTAACCTGGCTGCCTATGCAATGACACTTACTGGCAGCACATTGCAAGTGTCCAGAGTGATCTGTGCTAGAACAAATCCTTGAGCACACCCACACATCCGTGTGGCACCTCGACAGGGGCTCTAGTACACAGCCTTTCAACTTTTCTAAATGCAAACAGGAACCTGCAGACAATGTACATTTCCACATGTACACCACTGCTGCAGCTGCCTGCTGCTTTGGTAGCCACATTGGCACAACAGCAGGCTATTCCTTGGACTGGCATCATAGAGATATAAAATCCCAAACTCTGTTTATAGAAATACCCTGAACGACCAGCCTGCTTAGACCTTTTAGGACAACTTCTGTTAAAAGCAATTTTCTTGTGCTCTGGCTTGATATTTGTCATTTCTGTGCTGAAAGAACAATGAAATGAGGCAGGCTTGCTTCAATTTCCTGCTCATATCAAGTTTTCCCCTCAAGCGGGTGTGCAGTAGCACAGTGGTGTGGAGTTCACATAAAATCCAAGTGAGATACACCAAAAGGTTTCCACTGGCTGAATCCAAAGAAAGGTGGAATCATTCCTCTCTTCCTGTAACAAAGCCCTCACCCATTTTATTACAGTACCATGGAAATACCCTTCAGAGTTCAGCCTCTCCTCTTAAATATGCATTTGCCCAATGTTTCCTGTTGCATTCTTTCAACGCTTCTCTCATTTTTGCTTTTCAGAAGACCAGATGTCTCCCTCCTCTCTTTTGGAGGTTGCAAATTATTTTAAAAGCATGGTAATTTCCCCAGCTGAAAAGTGCTTTGGCAACATGTTTTTAATGTAGATTGGCTAATGAAGAGCCTTTACTAAAGCCATTGTAGTAGACAGTTATTGTTGTCTCAGTTTGGCTGCACTCTGACATTGAGGGGAAAAGAGCTGTCAAGAATTTTCCATATGAAAATTACATTGGATTTCCATGCACTGTCAGATGCAACCACAGAAATGAAAGCAAAATAACATTCCAGGAGAAAACTGCAATAAATGATGGGTTTCCACCCAAGACAAAGAGATACTATTTTTTTAAATCTGGGAAGAAAATAGAAAGTATTAAGATTTTTTTAAAATTCAATTACTGAATTTAGACAGAAACTGGAAAGAGAACTTTTAGTACTATACCCTCTCAGCTCGTCAGGAAAACTTGTGACAGAGGATGCATAGTGAAATTCACAGAGGGAAGAGGAATGGGAGACACCATGGTAATTTACCATCAGCTGTTGACTAGTAACCTGAAAATTAATTTGCTTCTCAATAAAGTGGAGTGGAACACTTGCTGGCAGAAGACATGAGAACATGCCAGGGTGTTGTGGCTGCTTGTCCCAGCTCTCACTCTGAAAACCAATGATGTTACTTGCTGAATCAGGTCCTGGCTCACAACAGGAGACACCTGAAGCACAGCCACACAGGAGGAATTCACACCCCAGGTTTGAGCAGGTCATGGCAGGAAATACGCCTTGTTTGGCTCTCTAATCTTCTGTAAACAGATTTTCCATTTTGTACTGATCAGAACCATGGGGAATTTTTTATGGTAGTCCTTGAGGCAAATGAAACACAAGTTCATGCTCAGCAGGGTCTGGTCCTGCCTGAGCTCAGTGCCTGGGAACTGAGATTAAGGGAGAACAAAGCTGGGAGCAGCATGAGAACAAAAACCTGACAACTGTGCTTGGGTGTGATTGAGGAGAAATATTGAACTGATGCAGACCTGCAACAGTCAGATTAACAAGGCAGCAAGAGGCAGATGGAGCTGCTTCGCCAAAACCCTTTGATGGCAGGAAGTTATCAGGGTTTGTGAAAAACAATCCATGTCAAATAATATTTAACAAAAGAATGGCTGGCAAAAGCATCAAAATGGCTAAAACAATGACCCAACATTTCTGTAAGGCAAATATATAATAAAACAAATTCAAGTCAATTTCCAGAAGAGATTTTTCATTTAAAATTCATACTTTGCCATAATTCCACACTGGTTGTGAAAAGCCTGTTCACTATTCATAGTGCAAGTATTGTCTGAAATTCCAATTCTAAATATAAAATTTGACTGTTCGAAATTATTTTCCTTGAAATGACATCACTCCAAATTGAACCTTATTTTTATACGTTATTAAATATGTTCAATATTTGATAATTTATTTCAATTGAGATCAAAACAGTTTTGAATTACACTTTAACATGGAAGGAAAAAAATTTAAATTATTTTATATTCTGTAGGTAGTTTTGGTGACAAAGCCACTTCTAGTGATTTCAGAGGGACCTGAGGGATTATTCCTCATGTCAGAAAAAAAAATTAACCGACAAAAAAATATAAACTTGATTAAACTTGAAAAGTGGCCATTAAATTTTCTCTCTTGCATCACATTTTTTCCTACTTTATTAAATTACTACCAAAATGAAAATCTTCCTCTGAAAAATGACTACATAATATTTGCTTTTGCATTTATGTATTAGCCTATGCATGCTGTTAGTGGTTATAACTATTTAGAAATAGTATCAATTATAACTGTTTTTAGCTGCATTTTAGTATAATATAATCTATCAGCTGAAGTATGCACTGTATTGCTCATAGAAATAGTAGTGTAATGAATATAACAGCTATGTATCACTTATGGAAATAACAGTGTGATGAATGTACTGTGTTATAGACCTTAGCAAAACATAAGATGTGAAAAAAAAGGCTTTTGTGTAACCAAAAACAGTGTAAGGCCATCCACTGACCAACCTGTCCAAGTGATAAGATAACCATGACACAAACCAGAGCGCCGGAGGACAATTAGAGAAGACCATGTTAAAATTAAGGAGGACATACTAAAGTCTTATCAGAGGATGTGAAACAGCAGGATGGAGACACAAGAAGAAATAAAATATATTGACCTGACACCCAGCATGTCATGCAGATAAGCCGGAGTATGAAGAAGTCAAACAAAGGAGTTGCCAAAACACCAGAAAGTTCAAAAGAACGTTTGAAAAATGCATGAAACACAAGAATATGCATGTATCTTATCGATGTAACTGTATAAAGATAACACTGTCTGTATGCACCACCTCCCCCAGCACTGGAAATATTGTCCTTTTTTAATCCTATTACTATTATTATCATAAAACTTTTAAAAACTCTAAGCAATGATTTCTGTTTTTCACATTCCTTTGTAAGCAATTTTATATTCAGAAATTATTTATACAGGAAGCTTATGCATTTTAGCAACACAGAAGTGAATTTGTGCCTTTCTGTGAGGTTCGTGTCCTCTAGAGTCAGTGGAAAAACCCCCTTTATGACCTCTCTGAAGCATTTTTCTTTTATTTAAGATCTATTCATGGAGTAATCTCTGTTTTGTGTGCAGGCCCTCCTCAGCCCACACCCTTTTCAGTAGGATTCCTTCCTATCTTCCAGCAGCACTCACTCGTCCCTGACCTTGCTGGAGCTGTCCCACCCAGCCAGGAGCCACGTCCCGTTATCTGTGCGGCCGCAGCCCTGGGGCTCAGGGCCCGTCCCACGCGTTCCCATGGCACGGTGAGCACCTGGTCAATGCTGTGACCCCCCCAAAGCTCCCACTCAGAGCAGGTCCTGCCAAGGATGTGCCTCACACCCACCGGGCCAGAGGAGTGGGAAGGGGGGAGGCTGAGTGAGCCCACACGCGCGGTATCTCAGCAGAACACCGGGGGAATGACACTGATAATGCCACAGTGGTTCGCACTGGGAAACAGCCTTTCATCAACCAACACTTTGGGCTCTCCACACCGAGCTGACAGCAGTTCTGGGATACCTGAAACATGAGAGAGAGCTCCAGAAACACTGCGTGCCTCAGGGCACGTGGACCATGGCTGCAGGAACTGAACTGCTGCTGGCCACACCAATTCAGTCAGAACCCTTTGCCTTAAGGATTAACTTTCACCAAAGTTGTACGCACAAAAAGGCCAGCCTTTCTCCTTTGTACGTAGGTGCACCTGAGGAGGATGTGGATGTGAGCCACACACAGTCTGCTCACCTGTTCTTTGAACGCTTCTCCAGCAGACAGATCCTGTTTAGAGAGTCAGTGCTTGTGTGCTTTGCTTTTTTTAATCTGAGCTTTTTGGTCTGAGACAACTCCGCAGCTGCCAGCTGAGCTTCCCACTATGCCCTCCACTCCACAGGCTGAACTTTGGGATCTGGAGTTACTGTTCTGCAACACAGTCCTCTCCTCTCCTCTCCTCTCTCCTCTCCCACCCTATCCCATCCTATCCCATCCTATCCTATCCCATCCCACCCTACCCTACCCCTGTTCTTAGATTTAGCAAAAGCGTTCTCCACCTGCCTGAGCATACATTATACATTCCCTTTAAGAGACGTTTTACTCACAAGTAGCTAAACCACAAAGAAATATAATATATTTGGTCAATATAATTAGACTTCATGTAAGATGAACATGAAATATCTCCAAACCAAGCCACCAATAACCAGAGAACTTGTCCTGATGATGAACAGAAATGGTTATATATTACATAGATCCAACCACAAAGCTTGCTGGTATGAACAGCAGGATGTAAGAAATATTGATTAAAGGAACAGAAAACAGCATAAGTAGAACAGAAACAATAAAAATTAAAAAAAAAGGCAGAAAGGAATCTCAACTAACCACAGGATCCCAAGACTGACCAACTACAGCATCATATGTATAACAAAAAACCTGTCACCTGTGAAATCTGAGTGTCCTGCTTAAATGCTGCAATGCTCCAAGGTTAATGCTAATTCCCTTGCCATTCTCCTTGGAATGTCCCTCAAATATGTCTTAGCTTTCCTACAGAACTTTGCATATGTTTCGTTTAGCTTCTCTAAGAAGTCAACAGGTATAATTGCATCCAATCCCCATTCCCACCCTGTCAACTGTTTTTTGTCTGGGAACATACATATTTTTTTTACTCCTCATGCAGGGCAGCTCTCAACAGAGATCTTTTGAAGTTTAACATTTTTCTTCTTCCAAAGTAAAACAAAACACAAGACTTTTCAGTTATACAATTAACACAGACATTACACACCAATTTGTATTTCTGAAATGAGGTATTATATGCTCTGTATGGAAATACATACAATATACTTATGATCTGGAACATATAACTTCATCTTTCCAGAAAGGTTCCATGAATGTTTTGCTATGTTTAAATGCTTTTGTTTGTTTTAAATGTTCTCTGTTTAAACTTTCCCTTTAATAGAAATCAAAGATTTCAAAAGTTTTTGGCTAAAGGTTTCATCAGCACTGACATTGTGAATCTTTTAAGCTCAGTGCATCTGTAAGTACTAATGGAATCAAGTTCCACGTGAAATTTCTGATCCACTATTCCTGGTCTATACAAGCTTCCCAACTTGGAGCACCACAAAAACATTTTCCAAATGTGTTGTGATCATGGTTGCATTCTTAAACTGTTACCTTGTAAAAGTTACAACCTCCAAGAGAACAGAAACCAGAATTCCAGATTCATTGTAACTTTGTGAACTCTACTCAACCACAGGGCTATAGTGAGGATTTATACAGCAGTCAGCCTACCACAGAGTGAAACATGTGATGGGGTAGTAATGAGAACCCACATGTGCACAATTTACAATGATCCATTTCCTGCTTGTTTCTCCCCCTCACAGGAGTTCTGCCTGGTTCAGTTCTGTCTCAAATACAAACAATAACTATAACCACATTATTCTCTTCCAAGTCCGTCGAGATACCACAACCAAATGGAACACCTCGAGCAGCGTACTTGTCAAAGAGTGCACAGTGTCAGAAACCAAACTACAGAAACGCTGAATTATCTAAACCAGTTATCACACTATCTATTGGATTAACAAGGTCTAGGTAAGAAAAACATCAGTGAAGTTGTGGCTGTTCAAAAAGCAGATGTCTGGAAAATATGCCCTTGCCAAAAATTCTGTGATACATTGCGGTCCTTCAGCTGCCAATATCCAAGGCTTTTTGACAACATTTTGATTAGTGCAGTACCCACTGTAAACAGCCCCACGCTGTAAAAACACCTCAGCCATAATTCATCAGCTAAATAGAATAATAAATGACTGACTCTGCACATGTCAAACAAACACCTTAATATAGCGTAATTAAAATAAGCAATCACAGCACAACTCTTAACACTGATCTGTCTTAATCTATTTTTAACATCTGTCAAGCATCTGACCCTGTCAGACTGAGCAATTCACGAAGCCTGGGAATCGTCTGTTACTAACAAGTGACCAGACCTTTTTCTCAAGAATGGAGGAACTTTTTATCTAATGAGTATTAGACAGTGCAATAAATATTTAGAATTCATAAATGTGTTTTTCAGGATACCTAGTATCACTTACACAGTCTTTAGAGAAGGAAGCTTGCTTTCGTACAATTTTTGCAATTTTGTCTTAAGGAGACTTGGTGGAAATAGTAGCAGAGTGTAGTTTCAGAAACAGTGAGCAGAATTATAAATGCAACATGTTTAGAAAAACCTAAATCTATCAGGATAAACAAAAATGGCTCTTCTTTAGCAGAAGGAAATAACAAATCCCATTTCCTGGTCAATAGCAGTATAAATCCCTATATCCATGTAGTGCATTGATAATAAAACTAACTTGCTTTTCTTCCTTTATCAGTGTTTTATGATACACACTCTATTTGCCCACAGGAGAAAAAAGCAGACAAATCATTTTCAAAGTCAAACACCCGGACGCCTCACTTACCCTCAAGCTCTTCGTGGATGTTCTGGGATAGGCTGGTCCTGGGCAGGGCCTCCCTGCTGCAGACAAAGGAGGCTGAATTTGTGCGTGTTGTTTGGAGCTGCAAGCCAGCCCGATGGCTTCGCTGGTGTTTTGGAGTGTGACCTCAGGATAGGGAGTCTGATCACTGAACAGTTTGACTTTTAAGAGAGACGATTTCATTACATGCAGCAGATGGCCCTTCCTGGGAAAACCTCTGCCAGACAGGGAGTTGGCAGTGAGAAGAGGGCACATCCTACTTCCATAGAAGTCCATAGGAATTTCCTAATGGCCTTGAGACAGAGGAAGTGTTGGCCTTAGCTTTTCATAACAAAGCACTGGCGTGTTTTTTGAAGCACGTGCCTTACTGCTCTCCTGGGCACATTGGGAATTTCTTACTTGCTGGAAGTTAAGCACACAAAAGTTCTGCTGAGCATGAGGAAATCCACAGTGTCTAACAAGTAGGCTGAGGAAATCAAAGGTGGACAGTGGACTTTTCATAATCTTTACACAGAAATTACCGAATGATTCTCATCCCTCAAAGGCAAATAAGAAAATCCTGAAGTAAGAAAGTATTTCCACTCTTGGTACCCAAGGAGACAAGTCTCACACAGGGCAAAGTGGAATGAATTGCAGAAACTGCCCTGAGCTCAAGGGATCTGGAAGAGGCTGAAAAGCAACTTTTGTGCCAAGTTTTTTCTTAAGCATTTTGAAGGATGCAGCTAGAACTTGTTACAAGATACTACTGTGCTAAATACTTCTTGCTCCCAGTGTTATCTACACAGATAGGAAACAGGTTTTCAGCAATAAATACAGCACTTCCAACCACCCTCATCCAGAAATAGCAATAAGGATATCTGTGTTTTATATAAGATCCTAATAGTCAAAATAACCCCCAAAGAAATGACAGGCAGCCACGTCCAAATTGGAACAGTTTGGGTTGGAAGGGGCCTTTAAGAGTTATATAGTCCTACACCAACATGGGCAGAAACAACTTCTGTCAGACCAAGTTGCTCCAAGCCCCGTCCAACCTGATCTTGAACACTTCTAGGGATGGGGCATCTACCCCCTCTCTGAGCTACCTGAATGCTTGATCACTGATTAAAAATGTTCATAAAATTACTTTCTTAGGCACTTTCAGTCCACTTTGAGCAAGTTGCCATACCAGAGAGGTGAGAATTCTCCTCAGACCATCTGTCCGTTTGCAGCGATGAGCATCACCCACGGGAACATCTCCTTGGGAGCCTCTTCCCGAGCGGCCCCTCCTCTCCCTCGCTAAGGACGCAAGGTGCCTTACACTGCGCGCTTCCACTGTGGCAGCAGGCTGGGGAAAGTTGTGCAAGGAGGAGAGTCCATGGTCGTGCTGGTTGCAGTTGGATAAAGCTGTTTCTCCTCAAAGCGAAATCCCTGCCCGCAGCGTCCTGTGGGCTTTGTTCTGGTTTACGCCCCAGGCCCGGTTCTAAAGCCACGTTCGGCCTTCTCAGCGCCAGCTGGGGACGCTGCAGGAGGTCTCGCCCTCGCAGTCGGATACACGACACTCCCATTTCAACACGGGTACACCCGCACCCGGTGTGTTCCCTCTCGGTGTCCGAGGGGGCGGACGGGACGTCCCCGCGGCGCGGTGCCCTCAGGGCTGGCCCCCCTCAGGGCGCGGTGCACGCGCTCCCCTCAGCCGCGCCCCGCTCGCCGCCCCGTCCCGCGCTGCCCGCGCGGCGCTTCCTTCCGGGCGGCAGCGCCGCCGCGGCGGGAGCCATGGAGCGCGGCGCGGCGGGGCCGCTGCTCCTCAGCCGCCTGGCCGGGCCGCTGCTCCGTAGGCTCAGCGAGCTGCTGGACCGCGCGGCGCCCGGCAAGGGCTGGCGGGAGCTGGCGCAGCGAGCGGGGAGCCGCGGCACGGTGCGGCTGAGGTGAGCGCGGGCGGCGGCGGGGCGCGGGCAGCGGCGGCGGGGCGCGGCCCAGCGCTGCGTGTTTACCTCTCTAATCCCGTAAAACACTGAAAGTCCGCTTGGTGAGTGAAGGTATCACCGCGTACTGAAGGTATCTCGCCCCCAGGTTTGCGTGGCACTGTGATTTAAGGAAGGAAACGTTGATGAATCTTTTTAGTGGAAATGCGTAACCTTGTATTCTCTTTCGGAAGCTGTCATTATTTCTTTATTTGTGATTGAATCCTCTGTGATTGAACGTGCGGGATGACGACGCCAAAGTTGAAACGATAAAGTTTAGACACAGTTAACTACACTGCGCAGTCGGTGTGTTAGGCTGGGCTCCAGCAGTCACTTGTTTACAACAACTTTAAAATCAGTCTTCCTGTACTTTGAAGTTAAGAGTCTGACTCACTCTCTACGGCTTCTGAATTAGGCTCATGGAAATGAAAGGTGCTGTACTACTTTTTCTGCTGACACTTTAAAAGTGAAAATTAGAAGGTTTCTTAATACATTTACTGAGAATTGTGAGGAAAATGCATCCCTTTTACCATCTAGCTCACTAATACTAGTTTCTGCCTGTGGAGGTGTCACTGAATAACCTCTGAACTCCTGAAACTTGAAGGAAATGCTGCAAATATGTCCAAATCAACTAGGAATTTCCCATCTCTATTTTTGAAAGTCTTTTTATTTATCTACAAGTGATTGTTTACCCAGGTTCTTTCTGAAGAAAAGGTATTGAGAAGGTCTGTGTCTTGTCTTTCTCGCATTATTCCACAGCCCGCTGGACTTGGAGCAGTGTTCCCTCCAGGTGCTGGAGCCGGAAGGCAGTCCCAGCTGGAGTCTGCTGAAGCTGCTGGGGGATCGGGGCTGCACTGTGGTGGAGCTGGCAGAGTCCTTGCAGGCCCTGGAGCACACAGAGGCTCTCCGGTGCCTCAGCCATTCAGGTCAGTTCTGGGCTGTGCTTTCACTGCAGCCCTGGATTTTAGACTGGGAACACTCAAGGTAGCACTCTACAGTAACCAAAAGCATCTTTAATGCTTGAATTCTGGTAGCTGGGATCCAGATGATAACCAAGGTTATTGGCTGATCTGATTCTGAGGTTAAATGTGAGCCAAGCCTTCACGCAGTGTTATTGCAGACTTGGACTTGGCTGCCTGGGTGTGCTGGGTGTTGTCATTCTGTCTGCTGACTGGGGTTTGGTCTCCGTGTGCCTCTGGGAGATGCTTATGGACCTGAGATGGACAGACAGGTAGTGCTGCCAGCACTGGGGTCTGGAGGTGTCAGTAACTTATCCCAAGCGAAGGGGAAGGGTCCAGTTGGGGTCCAGTATGTGCTGGATTGGGTCCAGCTTGCTAACTGGACAGATTAATTTAGGATAGAACTAGATTATTTTCTACTAACACATGAATTTGATCATCCTTGTGGATCCTTTGTAGCTCAGCATATTCTGTGATTCAGTGTGGCTGTTCACAAAGTCTAGGAAGTGGGGCAGCACAAGGAGATACACAAGTAGGACCATGTAGATCAAGTGCTACTTGCTGTAGTACAGAACCAGAGCTCTCTCTCTTAGGTCCTTCTTCTTCAGGATGGGGTGAAATTCAATCTCCTGGGAAATGAAAAACCTTCTCCTTGAATGGGAAGTGGAAATGAATCCTGCAGGCTCCTTACCATGGTGATGGCTGTCCGGTTCTTTGGACAGTGTGTGAAAAGAAGCCATGGGCTGAGAAGCATTGTTAGGACAATCTTGGGCTTTTTCAAGTGTATTGTAGCAATGCTTTTCACTCTTCCATCAAGTGTTTCCCAGTGTGTCAGCTAAGGATATAACAATTGGATTGTAGGTAAGATTATGAATAGTGAATTTGCATGGTTTCAAAGTCTGGTAACCATAGATGTCACTTTGCCATATTCAAAGGTAACACTTATGCTCTGCATTTTCCAAGTAAAATGGAAGAAGTATTTATGTGTCTTTGTAATCAATCACAAAATTAAGCTGGAAGGTTTTTCTTTTCCAACCATTAAATTCCATGGTACGTACAGGAAGTGACTGTGTAGTGCTGAACAAACTGCAGGAAAAGAAATGAAACTGTGAAGAAATTATGGATCAGATTTCTTAGAACTTGCTTCTGATGAGTGCAAAATGCTTATCTTCCAGTGGATTTTTCTGATCTGTGTTCTTAAGAGCTGTTTGCGATGCAAATTGGGAGAAATAAAAAAAAAAAAAAAAAAATAAAAAAAAAATGGAAGTTTTGGAAAGGGCAAACCTTAATTTTTCTGTCATTTAAATTGAAATAGTATAATTGCTTTTTCTGTTGGTTAATGTTAGAGGATTGTGATGCTCAAAAACTACTTAACACAGTTTAACTGCAGAAAGCAGCAGAGGAAGTGTTAAAGAGGAACTGAGGTAGTGATCTCCAGTGCTAGGTCTAGAAGGAAGTGATTTTAGAGCAAGAAAGGCAGGGAATTTCAAAGTGCTGCAGCTTTTTTGGAGTAGCTGCCAGTGTGTTCCACTCTTTCAGAGAAATCCTGTGTGTGAAGGCAGAACTCACTGTCCTGCAGGCAAGGCTATGCGATTTCCCAGTGCCATGTGCTCTCTGTTTCAGGCTGTTGTCTCCAAGGGTTCTGGTCTAGTTGTACCATCCAGAGCAAAGAATGCTTCAAATCATGATTTTTAAACTTTCTGTTCTCCTTCTGATGACCTTGGCTATACCAGTGGATTTGGTTTTGAGACCATCCTGTAACAAGATCTGGAATGGTTTAGGTTAAGAAAATAACTGCATCATATTGGAGTGGTGTCAGAGTTGCTCTCCTGGCAGTTAAGATTTGAAGCAGAAAATTTTACCTTGCAGAAAACCCCACCCTTGTGTTCTGCAGGAGTCAGAGGCATAAAGCTGAAACCAAAGATTTGGTTCATAAGAGTGCATAAGGAATAGCAGGAAAATGTGCTCTGTTGGGCTTAAACTCTGACTGCTTTGGTTCCCTCTGGCTGGGCCTTAATCTGAACAGCTCAAAGAAACTGTTGGGAGTGAGCAAACATTTAAAACTGAGAATATCCTTCCAAAAAGGGATCCGTGATACCATGAGACATATTATTTATTTTAAAATTAAAATACCTGAATGATATACTTCAAATCTTTTATGAGCTCCATTGAGTACTGATGGATTTGAGCATGGATTTTGTGTAGTGGAAGACAATTTTGAATGTTCTAAAGTAATACAACTAATTGGAACTGTGTGTATACACAGTACAAACAAATTATTTTCAAGTATATTTAATGACAGAAATGTTCTGTGCTCCAAGGGCAATTTAAATGCAAATATAAATTATGGACTTGTATTTCTTCATAACTTTCCTATGTGTAAATTCTGTCTTAAAGGTGTAAAGATCATTGTACAGCCAGACTCTCAAGCAGTGCTCTCTGGTCAGGTCGTCAAGTTGTGCTGCTGGGCAACAGGACACCCATTTGTGCAATATCAGTGGTTCAAGCAGGAAAGAGAGGTAAGAGTTCATAGAGAATGCAGGGTTTTTAAACAGTGAAAATAACATGATGATTTTGGATCGTCCTTTTTTTAAGACTCTTATTCACAATGAGAGAAGACTGCTGTATATACTCATAAAACTCATAAAGTTTAAGAAATGCTGGATGATCCTGCGAACGTGCTAAAACAAAACTGTGATTCCTTGTGTTCACACCACTTCATTGCTGGGGGCTGTGAATGTGGAATGGGGCAGAAAGAAAGCTGTAAGTTCAGCTGTGTCAGCCTACCAGTAAGTTTCGAATAAGTGAAGGAGTTGAGGATGGTGTTAAGGACTTGGGATTAAATACTATAACGCTTGATCCTGGTTAAGATTAAACCAATTGAAACTGAAGTATTTTTGGTTCACCTGTGATGCAGGTTCCCCATGGTAATTCTCCAGAACTGGTTCTGAGTCCAGTGAGTGTAAAGGATTCTGGCTTTTACATCTGTCGAGTGAACAGTGAATCTTCTTTCACGTTCAGTCGGTGGGCACGCCTTGAAGTTTGTGAGCTTCAGGATCCGCCTCACGGTGAGTGGCAAAAACACCTTCTGAAAGTGCCTTCCTGCTTCCTCAAGGTGCTTGGGTCCCTGTTGCTGTGCTTAGGTTGTCTCACACTTCCTTTTCTTGTTACTTCCTTTTCCTTTTATAAGGGCTCTTAATGGGTTTGCCTGAAAACAAGTTGTGCATTTGTAATCAGCCTCAGCCACAAAACCTGACAGTGGGGGATGCTTTAGTACTGGAGTGTGGAGCTGTTGGAAACCCAATTCCTCATTACCAATGGTTCAGAAATGGATTTCCTTTGGCAAATGGGAGCAAAAGTGTCTACACGGTAAGTTACTGCAATGGGCCACACTTGGGAGCTAATGTTGACCACCTTGAGCTTACCACAGAAGGTTCCCTTGAAGAAAATAATTTCTCTAGAACCTTGGTAACTTTTGATGAAGTGCTTACTTGAAGTGCTGCTTTTAGTTTTTTTACTCTTTCTTGCCTGTGGGGCTTAGATGCAAGGCTTAAATACCTGATGCAGGTATTTTTTGGAGGTCTGTTGGGATGATTGTGATGATCCTTGCGCAGGTAACTTATGTGGATGTGGGACATCAAGGAACATACTGGTGTCATGTATTCAATGACCGGGAGGATGAAGACAGCAAGAAAGTAGAAGTCATTATAGGTAAGGAGTTCTTCTATTTCATACAGGTCAGCTCCTTTGTCCATTTCTTCCACATCACTAAAATTTATTTTTGAAGCCTTCAGTATTAAGACAAGCACATGCCTTCTATATTTTTAGTTTATCCATTTGTTAAAACACCCGCGCTTGCATCCAGCAAATGGCATTTTAGAGTTTTGGGTTTTTATGGTAACCAGCACAGAATTGCTGACCCTTTCTGGCCCTGCCAGGATGTATGTGGCTTGTTAGCAGATTGCTAGCTGATTTATGATTTTTGACAACTAAAAACCGCTTTAACCCTTGCTGGGGACATGAACTCTGTTACATGGAGTCCTTCAGCAATCAGGAGAAGTGAGATTGTTAATTTCAAGTAGAATGAATGAATACATTTCAGTGCATGTGTATTTGTAGTGAACTGAAGAGGAGCAGATCTGTTTGCATAGCTTCCAGATTTATCTGGCAATACTACTGTGTAACTTCCTAACCTAAGAAATACCCTGGTTTAGTACTCCTGAGTTTCAGGAATCATTACTGTACAGTGTTATGGCCAATGCAAATTTACACTGCTGTAAAGTGAGCCACATTGCAGAGCAGCTTGACAGTGCCCTTTGTCTTCCACCTTGTGTGCTAACTCTCATAACTGAGAGCTCATCTTCCAATTTTTTCTCCTCCTTAAAACACAAGGAAGGAAAGCTATGGCAGTGGAGTGCACAGAAGGTAATGTAACCCTCTAACTGTGAATCAGTTTTAAAAATCGGTGATGGGAATGACAGGTTGTTGAGTGTGTTGCTGAAAGGCATGTGTGGATTAAGAGCTTGGGTTTAACACACTGATGAATGATGCGACAGTCCTTCTACATGTGCTTCTCTCTTCATTGCCTGGACACCATGATCTGGATCACACAGGAGAAAAAACAGGCTACTTCCTTCTTTTGTATTCAAGTGATCTGGAGATTTCTTTGGTGGGGCTCAGGAGGCAACATCCTAGCAAGAAAATCTGGAGATATTCGGGTACCTGGGTGATCGAGCTAGTTCCAGTATCAGCTCCATGTGTGCAGAAGTGTTTCCAGCAACTTCCTTAGGATGATTTCTGTTCTCCTTTGCACTGTTGCAATAGGGAGGAGGAAGTGTATTGTGACCCTTAGTGTTGGTGCCATCCCTCCCTCGACTGCCGAGCATCTCGCAGGCTGCAGTGTCCGCAGCACGGGGGATTGTGTACAGTGGTGCTCCGAGACAGCACTGCTGCTCCAGAGATGTTTGTTTTCTTTTCCCTGCTTTCCAGTGTTCTCACAATAAAGAGGTGAATCCCCTGGTAGCTTAGGATGTTTGAAGATTGTGTCTGAAGTCTTTCTGAATACACACAGGTTCCCAAAATCAGATTTTTTGCTCAGGATGTTGCTTTTTCAGCAGCCCTTCAAGCATCTGTTCTTCAGTGGGATGATTTTGATACCTCGTTCCTTTTTCCTTCAACCTACTTGCATGCCTGTGGGATTGAGGTGTCCTAACTTCCCCCCTCTTTGTTTTTACATCTACTGTACTGCAATGCTGTGTCACAGCTTAATGTATTGCTATAGGATTTTCTCTTCTCTGTCTGGAATAAGCACAAAAGGTTTGATTTGCAGAAATGCAAAGTCAAAAGTATTTTAGAAAGGTAGTTTGTTTTCTGTGTTCAGCTTTGTTTAATAATGGCATGACATGTTTTTACTAATAAAATGGGATTTCTCCTTCTTGTTTAAACTATTATTTTATCGGTGTTTTTCTTCACAGAAGATTTAAGTGATCTTCAGGAATCAGGTAAATGATAAATTTTGAAAAACTTTAACTTGGCATCTTTATTTTATGTTACAAATCACTGAAAGCTCGCTGGGTTGCAGTATGAACTTTACAGTATTTGGATGTACCTGTAACTGAGAATTGAATAGGATCTGGTATCACCTTAAGAGCAGCACAGCTTTCTAGTTCCAAGAGATTTAACTTGAAGCACATAGAGAATCACAGGGGTGCTGTTTGTAAAATAACCCAAGGCTGCACATATACTTACATAGATACAAAGGGAATTATCTTTCTTGTCTGGGGTTTCTTGGGACTCTCAGTTTCAGCACATTGCTGCTTTCTCAGATAATTATGGTGAAAAAGATGTGAGGTGTCTGGCTATCATTCATGATATGTTGAGTGGCATATTTCTTCCAGTCACGTTGGAGTCAGCCAATGTGATTTGAAGCCTGTTAGGTGGTTATTGTAGAAGTGTTGCTCCAGAGGGGATTATCCCTGATACAGTTTTTCCAAAACCTCAACTCCCAAAGATAATTTTCTGGGTTAGATATCAAATATGTTTATGTTTTTTGCCCAGCCTCAGTTTCAACCACTGAAGGGCTTCTCTGTCATACTGTGTCATTTTATCTAGGTGAGCCACTTTGGCACACTGCTTACTGTTTCTCTTGGCACAGCATTGGCTTTGCCACCCCTCTGTGAAGTGCAGAATAAAATAATTGTCACATTCAGATGGGAATCTCTGCTAAGCATCCCCCACCGTGCATGTCTGCATTTTGTTTGGAGACGATGAACTGGTCAGATGTCACTGAAAATGCCAATGTGCAGTTTGTGAGATTCAGCATCTATTCTTCCTTAATCTATAGAATTAGCTATTCACATCCTGTCAGGTTGTTTGCTGGAAGAGGGTGAAGGAAATAATCTAAACAAAAATAACAATATCAACAAAACACCCCCAAACCCTACCAAAACAAAAAGAGGACTTTTTCTTGCATTAAACTAACAAAGTGTTAGAGAAAGCAGTGCTACTAGACTGTGGCTGTGGGGAAGATGCAGTTCATTTCCTGTAGTCACTGACACTCTGCTCTTTTCTTCTATTTCAAACAGATCCACAAGAAGAATCAAGTCACAGACCTGTGGGTAAGTAGTTTTGGACTGAAATGACTGTATGTATTTGACATCTAGGATGCAGATTTTGCTGCTCCTGAGTATTGCTGCTACTGACACTGCCAGTGCAAGACCCATGGGGCAAATAGGGAGCTCCAGGGAGGGAGATCTGTGCATATTTGTGTAGTCCTTCTAGTATGCTTGTTTGCCCTTTCAGGAGTAAACTGTGCTGAGGGTACCAGTGTTTTTAGTGACCCGTGAAGCGTTTGCAGCTTCTCATCTGTTTCAGTTTACTGCTTCAGATTGCTGTGGCCAGGCCTTAGCCAGGGTGTTACTCCATTCCTTTGAACACTTGGAGCCAGTGGTACTGGGATGTGATAGAAACGATTGCTATCCTGTCTGCTAAGGAAATGCTGTCCTTGCAGCTCTGCCTGTTCCATCATGTGGATGCTTTGATGCTGAGCTGAAGCTCAGAAAGAGATGGATAGCACATGTGATATGAAGAATAGTTGCTGGGTTTTTAAATCACTTTCTTAAATTTGCACTGTAGACTTGAGTGGTCAGGCATGTTGTCCTGTTGATACTTAACCAGACGGAAAGGCTGCTGGCCTCTGTCAGAATTTTATGGCTCTTTCAGGTTCATTAGTGTGAGGGGAAGTGGAAGTGTTCCCCTCTCATGCGGGTGAGGCTTTTTTCTTCAGGCTGAAAAGAGAGTTGAGCTGTGTTGATGTGGGATGACTTGTAAAATCAGATAAAATACTGTGCCTGAAGTAAGATTTCACTTTGGAAAAGTTTAAATTTAAAGGTGTTAAATCCATGGAATATATAAATGTGACTTTTTTTTTTTTTTTTTTTCTCTGTGTGTCTTGGCAGCCACAGACAAGGTGGCTCTGTTAATAGGAAACATGAGCTACTGGAATCATCCCCAGCTCAAGGCTCCAATGGTAGATGTCTATGAATTGACCAGTTTGCTAAGGCAGCTGGATTTCAAAGTTGTATCTTTGCTGGATCTTACTGAGTCTGAGATGCGAAATGCAGTGGATGAATTTTTACTTCTCCTGGACGAAGGAGTTTATGGTAAGGATACAGAAATCCCTTCTGGAGTAGGTCCATTTTGTATGTATCAAGTAGCAAACATCTGGTATTTGCCTCAGCTAAACAACCTTCAGTGTAAATATGATGTATGTAGAACGGGAAGAAAAAGTTAAAGGCAACCACCAACATATCCTCTGGCTTTGGTTAAAATGTTATTGTTCCTTTACTTTTAGAACAGATCAGATGTTTGAACTTCATTCTTTAACCACACCTAAAACTGCAGTGCAGGCTTTCATTTTGTTTGATAGTATTGATAGTACTTTGCTTGCCTAGATTTGATTTTGGGGCACAAAGCACAAGACAGAAGTGGGGGAGAGCATGATGGAATTTATGCATGGAGCAAAAGCCTTGCATGGAAAAGGCCAAGAGTGATCTGGTTTAGGGTGTAAGTAAAGTTCTTACATTTTCTGCTGACTGCCATTATTTTGTCATTTTTCTAAGAGTGTATTTGCTGAGATTGTATAGAAAACTCCAGAAATTATTTAGGACAGAGAGCAAAATGTTTTCCCAGGTCCCTATTTACTGGATTGCAGAATTCCTGTAGTAAAAATCCATTTGAGAAAACATGATTTGATCCCTTTTCGGAACACAAGGTCAGCTTATTTCTTAGCATGACTTTTTTTACAAATGTGTTACTTGATGCTCTCTCTGTACAGAACTGCCTGCTCTGACATTTGGGCATTTATATCTGAGCCAAAACCTGCCTGACACGAAGCCTCGGTCTGGCTTTTGAGAGCAGTTTGCTTTTATTATTCCCTGGGAAATAGATGGGCTTATCTATTTGGGTGAACTTTGAGATTTTTGCACCTTCTCAATTTTTCTCCCTAATTGTGGACATGAATGTAGCAAATAAAGTACTGAAAGGCTTTAATTAATTTCTCAGCAGCACCATATGACAGCTCTTACATGGCATATTTTTGCAGTTGTACTTTTCCAGCCAGTTGATACAAAAGGTAAGCAGAAGAGTTTTCGGTGGTGTTTGGCAACAACTATTCTGTTTAAATGATTACTTTGTTCTTTCTGCATAGTGGCTATGAATGGCTTAAAGCCTATAAAAGATGCTGTCAGTGCACAAATAGGTAACGATTTATTGCCTTTTCTAGTGGGCATAGTTTCAAATAGGAGAGGCATAATGACTACTGCTGTTTAGTCCCTGCTACATATAAACCTGATGCTTACTAGGTTGTGTAATTCTGGCTTACTGCCAGGAAAGTGGCATTTCAGATGCTGGTCCTTAAGAGCAGGAGTAGTAAACAAAGTGATGATGATTGTCTCCTCTGCTGTCTTAGTCTGTGCTGTTCTAAATGTGGGTTGCAATTAACATTGTATTCCACACAGGGTAAAAGCACAGACCCATGTGTTTGAAAGGCTAAAAATATTTAGGCTGCTTTCTTCTTAAATGAGAGGGACTGAGAGAGGGAGGGAGGGAGGGAGGCAGATATCAGTTAAATGCTGACGTCTCTGAGGAACTTGAGCCTACTTAAAATTGTTGTGTGCGAGTCTCTGTTGAGGCCCTCCAAATATGTTTACTCCACTTACCCCAGGTATGTGCAGATTTATTTCTGATCTTGAGCTCAACGTATTAACTGTTGCAGGTACTTGGCACATAGCACAGTCATCTGCCAAGGATAGAAAAGGAATGTAGTCAGTCAGTCCAATTACTTACAGAATATATGCTCAGACACATAGAATCTCAGATATAACCCTGATTTAGGTCCAGATCCAAGCTCTGGAAATCACATTAAGACTTTCCTTTTAATCTAGGGCCTGACACAAGGTTATGCAGTTGCACTTCATACCATTTTTAGCTCTCTTGAAGCTCACCAGGCTCAGGTAGCCCTCATATTTTCATTTCTTGTAGCTGTGTGTACTGAAAAGGTGAAAGCATCTAGCCCACCTCCACAAGCTAGTATGTTAGGGTGAGGCTTATTCTGGGTTTTGTCTGAATCTGCCAGTGTTGTAGTGACTTCAAATTTTCAGCAAATTTTAGTAAGAATAACAACATAAGAATATGGTATCTCTAGCCAGCATAAATTGTCAGATTTCTGTTGACTTTTATTCAGCTGAGCACTATATTCTAATTTCAGATCTGACCCACAGACTGCTTTAGCTAGATAAATAAAAATTCTTTTTAGAAGATGGAATTTGCATAATTAAGGAAAACCAGCACTGGGAATAGGCAATAGGAAAATTCAGTTAAATCATGCAAACCTCTGGTAACTGCATTTTATGGCAGTAGAGATTGCTGATTCTAAGATCATCAAATATTCATGCAAATTTAAATGACTTTAATATTGGACATTTTTATTCATATTAGGAAAATCTAAGTCCTAGTTTGCAGTTCCCTTTCTCAGGGTTGAGAACAACTTTCTTGTTTTATTGAAGATTCTAAATCTTAAAATGTTGTAGACTGTTGTGCAGTGACACATGAAGGACATGATGGCAGGATAATAATTTCTGGCTAGGTAAGCATGAGAAGAGTTTGTTTAGTAGACCCAGAAGAGTCATGAGTGTGTAACTAGGAGATATAGCTGCAATCAACTGAACATGAGCTGTTGGTAGATGGTAACGGGGATGTGCTCTGGAGTCCTGCCAAACTCTTCAGCATTATTTTTTTTTCTGTCTATAAGCTGCAGACTTAGTGCTGCTCAGAGCTTTGTAATTGCACCTGTGGAGAAGATGTTTTACGGTTGGCACATTTCCTTGTTCCTCTCTGTGAGTTACACATCACAAATAACATGCTGTCTCTGTTACAGGTTAGAGCATTTTAAGTATTTAACTTGGTGTGTGTATGCAAATATCTAACTGATTCTACTGCATGTGTGATTTTTGTGCTTCTTTTAATTTATTGTGTTGGTGTATTGTGGAGTTGATGTTATTGTGGCTTGAAGTGGCTTCAGTGAACTCCCTGGCCCACAGTCAGCGCTGTGCATGACGGTTTTCACCCTCTGAAATGGACAGAAGTCTCTGATGCACTGCTCACTATCACACTGTTTTGAACTCAGGTTTGTTATACTATGCTGGCCACGGCTACGAAAACTATGGGAACAGTTTCATGGTTCCTGTTGATGCCCCGAATCCCTACCGCTCAGCAAACTGCCTGTGCGTGCAGAGCATCCTGCGGCTGATGCAGGAGAAGCAGACGGGACTCAACGTGTTCCTGCTGGATATGTGTCGCAAAAGGTATCTCCTGGGGTGCAGCTCTTTGGGGTCTGAACAGAAAGATGGGCCTCCTGCCAATGAGAAGTCTTCAGGCTGAAAATTCACTGTACTGCAAAGTTCATGGTTCTGAGAATTCACAGCCTGCACCTGAGTGCTTTTAGCATCAGTAGGATTCACCCACAGACTTCTGCCCATGGCCTTGGATAGAGTTGTGAACCTGGTGGTTGGACTTTGTTCCCATGGGTACATTCCTACCTCCTGATTTCAAGGACATTTATTTCTTTTTTGCTGTTGTTTTTTAGAAGTTATAAACAGACTGATCAGATTAAAGTTAAATTTGGCATCTTAAAGAAGAAACAGGACCCTTTCCCCTGAGATCATTATCCATCCTCTTCATTACAGGGAGGAAGGAGAAGCCCTGTGATCAAAGGCATGTTAACTTAGCAGAAGGGCTCAAGTGAAGTGCTTATTTTGGAATTCCTGAGAGCCATGGACTTTGCTTCTATATTGAGGATCTTGTATCTTTATTTAGAGGTTAAAAACCAACTAATTTATGGGATTTTTCTACACAAAGTACTGTGTTCTTTCCATGTTGAGAAACTACTGTGATCAATTAAACTTTCACTTGAAATCAGCTCTTCAGTCAGCACTTTTGGCTGTTGGTCTCTGAGGAATGTTTCATAATAGAAAATTTCTGGCACTTTAGTATCTGTGCAGCCTCCAAACTTCTCTGCCAATGAAATGCCCATGACCCAATCAGCTTCACAATCTGCTGTCCAAATAGAAAATCCATTGTACTAACAGCACCATGTTTGGTGGGGAAAAGAAAAATTTAAAAAAAACATGCCATTTTTTAAGTAACCTAAAATGGGCAGATATCAGAATTGTGTTTTGCAGAGAATGCAGCCAAACTCCACTGGTTACTACAGCATGCCCTTCTCTGGGTAATGCCTGGTGCCTCTGTCTTTACACTGCCCTCAGGCAGAGTGTTGATGGGGCTGACTTTTGTATAATGAGCAGTCAGGATTCATTACAGACTTGGAGGAGTGAAACAGATCACTGGTTCTGAACTCTCTCTGTTTTGTGTTTTGATTTTGTTGCCATTATGAGTTCTCAAATTACTGTTTTACTTTCTCGTGTTTCCGTTTGTTACAGAAATGAATATGATGACACTATTCTTATCTTGGATGCTCTGAAGGTTACGGCAAACATTGTTTTTGGATATGCAACGTAAGGAAGTTATTCTTCTGTGCCACAGAAATAACTGATACTGTATAGCTGATCTTTTTCAGAACTGTGCTGTGGGCCAGTAACCTTGGTCACTTTTCAAGTGCAAAAAATTGCTGAACAGAAGTAGTCAGGAGCTTTATTAAAGTCATCAGTAATAAATTTAAGCTCCTCATGTGAGCAGTTTGATGAACAGGTCTAGTGTGTGATGTCATTTTAAGAGAAACTTCCATCAGCTGCTTGCAAGGGGACATGAAGAGCAGGTTGGCCTTGGACACAACCTGGTTTTCAAATTGCAGGGTTTCTTTCCCCATTCCCAGTATAAATTTACTCTTAATCCTGCAGGTTTTTCAGTGTTTTTTCCGTGTCCAATGCTGATGATCTCACAGGTGCCAAGGAGCAGAAGCTTATGAAATTCAGCAGCTGGGGTTGGCCAATGGAATCTTCATGAAGTTCCTGAAGGACCGTTTGTTAGAAGACAAGAAGGTCACTGTTCTGCTTGATGAGGTTGCAGAAGGTGAACTCCAGCTTACTGCACTAACAGTCTCCTCAGTCTGCCTTACTGAAAACAACTTTGCTTCCATGTCTTTCCTCTCATTGTGAATGTGTTACACTAATTAAATCTCTTTCTTGTTGTGTTTTGTTCAAATAGCAGGTGCTGCTGGACAGCATATTAACAACATTACTGATGCTCAGCTTGTTTAATAGTTTTCAGTTTTATACTTTCCTCTTCAGTGAACCTTATTTGTTCTAAGTATCTTTCTGCATGGAGCTTTGAATTGTCCATCCACAAAACAGCTCTTCTGTCCTGTGGTGCCAGCTGCTTGTGGTAGTCCAGTCGTTTGCATATTAATTTAAACAATTAACATTATCCTACTTGCCTCAGAGTGCTATAGCAATAATGATTTGTTCTCTAAGTGCAGTAAAAAGGGCAATGCACTGTGTTAATTTGCCTGGTTCGGTGATTGTATTTTTGATGTTTTTGATTTTGATGTTTTTACTAAAGTAAAAAGTGTGGAGGGAAAGCTTACTGCTTCTGTGCAAACACCTGCTCCAAGCGCAGAACAGTGTCAAACTGGTGTGTGGAGGTGCATCAGCCCAGCTCTGCCCCGGGTTCAGCAGCCTGGGGCAGCTGCAGGTCACAGAGCTTTGTGTTCTGTTCAAGAGTGCAGGGAAAGATTGACTTGTCAGGCAGCATGACAAGCACTGCTGTGAGTATTCCCAGGTGTTGGGTGTCAGGGAGTACACAGGTTTGTGCAGACAGTGCTAGAGGAATGTTCCCATTAAGTGTTCCATGGAAACAGCCCCCATGGAAAAGGCTGCAGCCTGCTGGCTCTGTGGCTCTTGCTGTGCCTGTGCCACAAGAGTGCAGTGCTGGCTCATGGTCAGCTTGGTGGCCACTAGGTCCCCAAGCAAGTCCTTCCTTGCAGAGGTTCTTCTGTGCAGATTTGCGTCCCAGCGAGTCAGGGCCCTTTGTGGGCCTCTGCAAGGGATTATTCCTGCTTGGGAGCAGAACTTGGTGTTCCCTGTTACTGGACTTCATGACCTTCCTCTCTGCTCAATTCCACAGCCTGTCCAGGACACTCTAAAGAGCAGTACAGTCTTGTGGGGTATCAGCCACTCCTCTCCGTTTTTAATCATCTGCAAACTTTCCAAGTTTTATTCTCTGTCCTGACATGTGGGTCATTAGTGATGCTGTTAAATAATCAATATTGGGCCCTTGTATCTAAACCTAAAATACTCCCCTTGCCCCCAGTTCTTTAGAATAATCTCCTCCAATGGAATTACTCACATTCTTGAAATTAGCCCCTGTAATTAGGACCTTACCCAGTCAGAGCCGTGATGCTGCTTGGGCTGGCTCTGAGGAGCAGGGGACGATGTTGGCCAGGCTGCATGCGACACCTCGGGGCTCTGCAGAACTGCTTCAGCCTTCAGGGAAGGAGGAGCTGAGCAAGGAGTACCTGTAAAACAGAGGTTCCTGATGGATGAGCTGGCTCTGGCATAACCACAGTCACCACACATTGCAGGAAGGTACTTAATTCAGTTGGAATTGCAGCAGCATTGATTTTGAAAGAACCTCTCTGCATCTTGTTTTTAGATATGGGCAAGTGTCCCCTTACCAAAGGCAAGCAAGCCCTGGAGATCCGCAGCAGCTTGTCAGAGAAAAGGGCATTAACTGATCCTGTTCAACAAAGCACATCTTCTGCAGAGTCCCTGGCACGGAACCTGCAGTGGGCCAAAGCTCATGGTACTGTACAGTCTGCCTTCAGATCCTGATGGGAGAAGGAAGGGCTTGTACTACTGAATGGAAATGGAAGAAATTCAAGGCTATAGCTACATTTTCATTACTATGTTCAGTTGGAAGTTTTTGAGTTGGAGTTTACCACTGCATGAGATAGTAATGAACAAGGTGACATGTAGAATTCGTGTATGTTCAGTATATTTAAGACCACTCAGACACTGGAGGGGGAGACTTAGGGGTTGTCTGTCTTCTGGGACAGCCTCCCAGTACTGCTTGTCTAGCAGTGACATTTGTAAGATGTCATTGATCTAGTTCCAACATCATCACCTAAAATGCCAGGTGAAAAGCCAGGTGAACTGTATGGTAAATGTGCATGATGAAAAGAAGTTTTCAGTGCAGACAACCAAGAAAAATAAAATAAGACTGAGATGAGTTCCAGGCTTCCTAGCCTTTTAAGAAGGCCAGTGGGGTTTAAGACCTGTTTTTACCTTTTTCACCTAAACCTGTTGGAATACATCTTCAAATTTCTTTGACAGTTGGGGCAGAGGGTCAGGGATGGCATTTCTAAGACCACTCGTCATATAGGAAGACTCTCTCAGAGATGCAGAAGTTTATTTGTGATCCCAAGCACTAAATTCTTGTTTGTTAAAGGATTGAAAAAGAAAAATGCATATGCTAAATTTATATTTAGACTGTAACAATGTGTTATTTCTTGGCAGAGCTTCCAGAAAGTATGTCCCTTGAATTCCAGTGTGGTGTTCAGATTCAGTTGGGGTTTGCAGCCGAGTTCTCCAATGTCATGATAATCTATACACAGATAGTTAAGAAGCCCCCTGAAATCACAGCTTGCAGAGCCCACATCACAGACTTCCCACTCGTAAGTGCTTCCTGTTGCTGTCTCATGATCTTGCCCCACTGAAGTTGAAAATTTTCTGCTCCACCCATATCAAGTTGCATCTTGTATAATGAAATGGGTCTAAAATGCTGCAACTTCTCAAACTGAAAGAAATACTATTTTATGGTCTACAAATTCTATATAATCAATTAAGTTCTCTTTTTTTTCTTGCAATAGGACTTGGATGTAGATCCTAAAGAGGCCAATAAAGGAACTCCTGAGGAAACTGGAAGCTATTTAGTATCAAAGGACCTTCCCAAACACTGCCTCTACACCAGGCTGAGTTCACTGCAAAAACTAAGGGTTAGTATATACTGTTAGTTACGAGTTTGCCCAGATAATTGACACTGTTTATTTTGCTTTGCAGTTCTGTTGAGGCAGCTGTGTATTGTTAGTGTAGTTAGTTCTTTGGAGGGAAAGAATGGATAATGGCACAGTTCAGTGACTTTAATTTCAGCTGAAAAGTAAAAGGCAGGGAATTGATGCATATGAAATCCTGAAACAGGTGTGCAAGGCCCTTTGTATTTTCCAGGCCCATGCTGAACTTGGCCAAGATGGTTATTTTTGTGCAGATCACCTATTGCATGCTCTGAGGGTATTCCTATGCTTTTTAGGAGGAACATGACCTGAAGCAGAGCTGCCTCTTACAAAGTCATTAGTAGGAGATGAAAGTGTTGTGTATCATCTGCCTGTGCTCCTGGGCACACAGTTTTTGAAAGGCTCTCTTCAGCAGACTGTGTCACAGCTAAGTGTCTCTGTATCTTTGTGTCATGAACATCTGTGCCAGACACAGCCTGGCATCTCTTCTTCAGTGCTTTTGGCAGTTGAGGTAACACAAGTGTTTCTGGAAATACAGACTGTTCAGTGAACAAGGAGTGACCAAAAGAGGACCTCAGGAAACAAGGCCTGCCCATTGTGTGTCTCTAGCTCCTAAAAAGGTCACTCTGCTTCTCCAGGAGACTGGAGCCTCCCTAAGTGTTTCCTGTCGTGTTTATTTGGAGAGGAAGTATAACTTTTTCTCTCCCCCTCTTTCTGCTTTTACAGGAACATTTAATCTTCACTGTTTGCTTGCACTATGAGTATTCAGGAATAGAAGATACAATGGATGAAAGAAAGGAGATTAATGTTGGGAAGCCCCTTATTGCTAAATTAGGGCTTCACCCTGGATTCAAAACCAAGAACTGTCTCCAGACATGTTGCATGCCTGGTTATCCTTTTCATAATCCAGTAGAATTGAGTCCAGAGGCAGCTGAATACTACATCCCTAGTCATTGCCAACCCAATTCCTCTCCAGGTGTTTACCATCCAAACTGTGCTTGCTCAAACAGCATCACACAAGCAGAGGCATGTTCCTGCAATGGAACTTCCAGGATGTTGGCTTCAAGACACGAAGTACAGCATTACTCACCCACTGTGGAAAAGCATAATGTACCAGTAGAGACCACTGATGATACTGTTGAACTGGAATTCTTCCTCTCTGACAGCCTTAGCTTCTCTGAACAGCAATAGCTGGGATGTGTTTGGACTAGACCATCCTTGAACAGAGGGGCTTCCACACTGACTCTCCATCTTCTGGAGTCTGGAGACTTCCAGACAAGGCCCTGCAGGGTCTAGAGTAGGTGCTGGGAATGAGGTTGTGGTGAAAATTTTTCATATCTTAAGAGACAAAACTGGACCAATAGATTTAGGAATGAAAAATGCATTCTTTCTATTTTTTTTTCACCTACTATTTGTTGTTTGGTACAGAGAAAAATCTGAACTGCTCAAAGTTTTCTTTTCTATTCTTTGGCCATCGTGTGTTAGGATTGGTCACTGATGTTCCAGTGCCTTGGATGTAGCCAAAAAGCAGCTCTGACTGCATTCTCCTCTCTGATTGCCAGATATCCAGCATCTGGCAGTGTCTGAGAGGGATAAGAACTGTGCAAGGAACCCAAAACCTGGAGAGCCAGCAAATTGACATCACTTTTGTTTTTAAGAATACTACAGATTATCAGAGGGCGCAAAGTCATGGAATCATACTGTGGTGGATTGTTTCTATTTTGATTTTTTTTTTCTTTTCCATAACACTTAAGATTTTTGCTGATCTGATACCTGATTTTTCATATTCTGGAAGAACACTAACTGGAAAGATGAGGGCAAGTACCTGCTCAGCAAGCAAGGTATTGTATGGTCAGTCTCACAGACATGCTGAGGGCTAAAACAAGAATTACAAGAAGAGTGATGTTTTATTAGGTCATTGAAAGTCTTGATGCTTTGAAAATGCAAAAAATATTGGGGTGTAAGGAAACTAAAATCAAAGGGAGTTTTCAGACAGGGGTAGTAGCCTCTCCTGTACTGGTAATGTTGAGAGGAAGAATTGCTTTAATTAAGATCCTCATCATGAAAACAAGATAAGTGAATGTTATTGAAGCAGACAAGCCTGTTTCAATCTCCAGTGGAGAGTGCTGCGATCTGGTGGCCTGGCAATGTCCTGGTGTGGCCATAAAACTTTTGAGATTGGAATGTTAATGCTTCTTTAACTAAATCTGGTGATCTTCAGGATGCTCTGTGCTGAAAGGTGGATATAGGTACATGGATATAGCTGTTCCAGGATGACAGCCATGCTTGAAGTAACCTGTACATGAGCTTGAATTTCTGTTTTCCTTCTGCAGGGTGTTAAATAGCATCATACCTATTAATGAATGAGATGGACCTGCATTAACTATTCTGTGCAGTTGACTTCTAAATCAGATTATAGTTTGAGACTATGGTCTAGGAGTGTACTACTTAGCTAATACTTTGTCAGTTTCCTAATATGTATAAAAGCTTATTCTTTTTTCTTACCCTGTAATAAATTGTTTGTCCACAAAATCATGTACTATGTGCATATGTAGTTGCTACATTCTTCTATGCCTTCCAGCCTTAAAAAGCCCAAAACTTTATTGAAACAAAACATGTAAGGAAAGAATTTCCTTAACAGAAAAGAAGGGAAATCTGAATTATGAGCTTCAGCTCAAGAAATACAGGTCTGGGCCTGGGCTGATAGCCTTGCCCCTCGAAGCTAAACCCCTGCCTCTTGAGAGGTGCAGAGGCATTCGATCTTTAACAGGTATCCTTGGAAATATTTGTATGTGCATGTATGTACTTCTGTGTGTGTGAATTGATTTAAATCCTCTATGGGAAGTATAGTATAGATATTGCCATCTTAGATCTGGAATTGAATTCCTGCTGCACTCATAGGAATTAAATACTTTCACAGATGTTAAATAGTCAGCAGTTAGGTGGTGCCAAATTCTTCAGGCGTAAACCCCTGCCCAGGTCTGAACCCTGTGACTCAGCAGCAGGGCCTCTCTTAGCCTTTGGCATTCATGGTGCCTGTGTAAATCATTCTGCATTGATTCTGGACAGATTTCCCTCTGTGTGCATAATCCATGGAGCAGTTACCAGAGTGAACGCTGCCATTCAACCTCATCACCCTTTTGCACATTTACATTAAACCTGATTTTGCTAACACCTTTAACAGAGGCTCTCTGAGTGACCTAAATCACTCAGACTTGTCCAAATTGTATGACAAAAGTCTGCCTGTGGCAGTAGAGTGTCTGGAGGAAAACTTTTATCTGTCTGAACCTTCTTTAAAAAGAGATTGGTGATGAAAAGGCATTTTCTCACTGCAGCACTGTCTTTAGGAAGTGCTCTAACTGTTTTAATCATTAGTGTTCACAATGAAATACTCTGCTTCTTCAGAGCAAGCAGCAAGCAGCACCCATTTCCTTTGGCCCAGGTCCAGGAAAGCACTTTAAAAATTCAACAGGCATAAATTAACATTTCAATCTCAGTGAAATTGGTGGGATTAAAAAACATGCCTAAACCTAGGCAGTTGTTACTGCTCTCTTTGACTTGTGGTACGCTTTTTAAATCAAAGCCTCAGGGTTTTGGGGTTTTTTTCTACAGTGCAGTTATTTGGAGATGATTATTTTTTGCTGAAGTATCTGGTAGGCTAAATTACTTTGACCTCTGCTGTAGCATTGCTGTATTGTTTTGTATAACTTAAGTGTTTGTTACCTGGGTTTGGATGTTGAATATGTTTAGAAAAAAAAGGTTTAAGGTAATCTAAATAAACTCTGGCTTCTCTGGCCTGAGAAGGGTTCATGTGCTTCAGAAAGGCCAAGACAGTTCTTCCATTGTCCCTCACCACACTGCAGTAAGGTGGGAGTGCATTTACATTCTGTACTTCCATAGAGCTGTGCAGGCTGACTCCTCTCGTTATCCTGAGAGTCCTGAAGCTGCCTCTGGCTCCAGAAGACCATCTGCACCATGGAACTCTTCAGTAGATTTCAGGGCTGGTGTTGCTGTCTCTGTAGTTACTGCCTTGGTTCATGCATCAACTACTTTTCCTCATTCTGTCAGCTAATTAGTAACTTTGGCAGCTTTCACATGCAGTAAGCTCCTGGGCTGTGTTCACCTTGACATAGATTCCTCACTGCTGTCATGTGGATATGTTTTAGTATTACTTATTCCTTGCACAGGATTTTAGTTCAGGGTACAGTAAGATCTACTCACATTTTAGAGTGCAGCATTCTGAGCTCCAAGGTTTTTTCTGGGAATTGGAGATAGGTTTAAAGTATCAGGTGGAGGAGAACAGGTTGGGAATTTGGTTTGCTGGGTTTTTTTAAAAGATTGATCATTTAGTAATTGCAGTAGTCTAGGAATGGAGTGAGGACACCTCCATGTTGTGGCATTTAAGCAGTTAGTAATTTCTAAGGTATCGCTGCAGCAATTTAGTCATACCAGGCTTATTTTAAGAGCTAATGAGAAGAAATGCTGTCTCCCATCCTTGTTGTTGGCATGCAGTGAGCAGGAGCCCCGGATCCCTGTGGGGGCGTGTTACCACAGCGACCAGCCTCCGCATCTGCAGCGGATGTGGGAGGAAGCGACCAGGCCTTCCCATCTGCCCTTCACACAGAATCTGCTGGCACCCTGCTTTCAGCTTTCAAAGTCACTTGCAATTAGGATGAAAAGTCTTCAACCTGTTAAGCAAATTACTTCACTGCACATAAGATCAAGCAGCTCTCAGATGCTTCCTGGGCTCTCTGATGACTTAACATGGTGGTTATGATTTATTTCATCTCTCTAAACATGCGCCAGCTCTGCTTCCCGACATCCTGTAAGAAGAGGGATGTTGACTGTGCATGGCACACAGACTCACTGAATATGCTGAGTTGGAAGGGACCCAGAAAAATCATAGAGTCCAACTCCTTGCTGTGCACAAGGCCATTCCCAAGAGTCACACCCTGTGCCTGAGAGCAGTGTCCAAATGCTCCTGGAGCTCTGGCAGCCTTGGGACTGTGATCACTCCCTGGGAAGCCTGGTCAGTGTCCTACCACCCTCTGGGGGAAGAACCTTTTTCTAATATCTAACCTAAACCTCCCCTGCCCCAACTTCAGGCCATTCCTTTGGGTCCTGTCAACAGTCACCACAAAGAAGATATCAATGCCTAACAGAGGTAAGCACCTCTTCTGTGGGTTACCATCAGGCAGCCTGTCAGAAACTGCTCCGATTATTCCCCTCTGAAAGGGCTGTTTGCCAGAACTGCAGGTGTTTAAAGCAGTCCCAGGAGTCTTTGTTCACATCCTGTCTTCTTTGTACCTGCCAGCTCTTTTCCTCTCTTTCCTCTTCTGCTGAATGCCAGCGGTATGCATGCGACCTGCCTTGCAGGACCGGGATTGATACAGAAATTTTTAAGGACTGCTTTGAGATACTCATAACATACAAAATCAGATATTTTTTTGGCCTGTAAGAAGCATAACAGTCTTCTAAGAAGCTACAGAGTCGCTATAAAATACTAGTTTGCTGATTCTCAAAGCTTTGTAGGCTTTGTTTCATCCCTGCCTTAGGCATATGCAGAAAATTGCTGCAGATTCTGGTTCAGTGTTGCAGCTGCAAGAAAACACAATTTTGAAACACCCTAGCTCTTATTTTAGTGTAAGTAGTGGGTTTATTTAATCAGAAAATAGCCATTTACCCATGCTGGCAGGTGGAGAACTGCAGCTGTTTGCATCTCACTGCATCCCAGCACATAAATCAGAGGTGGGAGTCATTACCACTGCAGAGCCTCCCTGCTAGTTCCTCTCTTGCTGTCTGCACTAGGATAATCCAGGTTTTAACATGAGTACAACTTGCTTTCCTGTGGTGGGATACACAGGAGCAAGCCACTTGCCAGCTGGAGTGAGTTTTACTTGGAATGAGGTGTTTTACCCTCCACTCTGGTGTTGTCTTGCCATCAGCATCTTTTTTCCTTTTCTGATCTGATGAGAAGAGCCACGTGCCCAGCGGGCCCTTAGTATCTGCATGTGCTGGTACACCTTTACACCTCCCATCATCCTGTTCTAAAAAAATCCATGGGAACTCCTCATCTCTGCTGCTGTCAATCCAATTATCCCTTCTTTTCTTTATAAGCTGTGATAAACAAATACCTTTTTTTGTTGTTGTTTTATGGAGACTGTAAGTTTCCACAACTGGAAAAGCTCTGTCTGATATCATGCAACAATTCTTAACAGAATACGATAGCAAAGAAGGATTAAACCCAGGTTTGTTACCTAAAGGTTCCCAAGATAAATAACTGCCCTTTCTCAAGTAATTTTGTTTACAGTTCTTTTCCTTTTAGACTAATTAGTTGCAGTATTTTCTTATTGCTATAGTCTTGATGCTAGACAATAGTTACAATACAGTTAACATATAGTTAATAATAGGGCTGTCATGAGAATGGTATTAGTAATATTTTTCCTTATACGAGTTACCCTGAGTCACTAGTGACAGCAGCTTCTCAAGCTGGCAGATGGTGTCTCTGTAAGAAAACATGTTTTCTTGCCTTGCCCATCAGTTCATTCCCAGACTGAGCAAAGAGAACTCGGTGGTAGTAGCATCTGTTGATGGAATAGTTCCTGTTAAACTCCATCTGCCTGCCAGCTCTAGGATGTTCAAACTGTGGTGTATATATAAGGTACAAAAGGTATTATTAGAATTTTGGTGTATCACAAACTAGAGTGGGTTTAGTTATGTAAGACGGACATTTCTGGACAGCTCTAAGAAGTAATAAAAAAATCTCATGGGTAGAGAGATGATGCTCTTTCAGTTGCTTTTTCAGCCTGCATTATTATTTGCACTCATGCAGTGCAAGATGGAGATTTTTGACTGATCTGAAGCCAAGCCAGTTCTTGCAGGGTGGCTGCGTGGGAGCCTAACTTCTGAAGCAGAGGTGAAAGGACAGAGAGAAAAGATCCCTGGGGCTGGAAGGGAGGATGATGACCCCCCCCAGAAAACATGAGCGTATAATTTGGCCAAGCAAGTGCAGGCAGCCCCCAGCACTGTCACTAGTGACAGCAGGAGGTGCCTTGCCAGTGGCTCCTGGTGGCCACTGCACTGCATGGGAAACCCACGCTCAAGCACCTCGTGTGCCACAGGGAGCAGTGCTCTGTCCTTGGGGGACCCTTCCAGGCAGGGGCTGGGAGCTGGAGCTGGAGCTGCTGCAGCTGCTCTTTCACATGAAACAAGTCAAGAGCCTGCCCACTGGTACTGCAGAGGGGAAAGCCATCTGAGACTGCTAATCTGGCTGATGGAACTAAGCATGGGCTGCTACTGAGCAGTGAAACCCTTGGGGCTGGGGCTGGATGCTGCTCTGGTGCCTCTCCCCACCTCTGTACCCAAGAGCTCATCCTGGTCTCCTCTGTCCCTTTCTGAATGGGAGGAGGTTGTCCCTAGTGCTGGCACATCCGAGGAGCAGTGTGGCATGCCGTAGGGTGGTGCAGTATTCCAGCACAAGTGTTTTTCTAACTCAGGTGCACTCTAAAGTATTTTTGGTGGTGTAGGTTGTTGGGTATTTTTAACACTTCTGTGGAGTAGCAGAGCACTCAGCAGGTGGAGAGTGCAGCAGCTTCCCTCCCTCTTGCCGTGCTAACACAGGCAAAGTCATTTTTGGAGCATGGGTAAGCCCAGTAAGGATTTAGTGAACTGGCAAGGACAGGGCATGTACCTCGGGCTAGGGGACTGCCTGCAGTAGACCTTGGGGGTCAGGCTGTCAGGAGAGGGAAGCTGCCACCAGGCTGTTGTTTGAGCTGCGGCCAATAGCCAGCTGTTATTAAATCGTGTCTGGTGGGAGAATCACCGCAGAGGCAGCAGTATTTGCAATTTGAAAGAAGTTAAAATGGTGATAACAACCCCCGTCTGTCTTAGGGAGGGACCAAAAACCAGGACATACCAGCCACCAGCCTCCACTGGGGGCATCTCTTGCTGATCACTGTGTGTTCAGAGATTTGTTCAGTAGACTTTTATGGCAGCAGACAGGAAAGCTTGCAACATGGGAAGTAGTGTTGTTACACAAACTAAATGGAATTTGTATAATCCTGACTCATCTTTGGTAGGTGGGGATGAATCAGATGTCCTTTTTCCAGCAGGAGATGCCAAGGACCAGCATGGAAAGTATGAGTGCTTGAAAGACTCCCTGGCCATGCTGGCCACAAACTAGCAAGGTGCCTTGATTTTAACTTTGCTTTCACTGTAGGGAAATCATCATAGGCAGCTTGGAATCAGGAACTACAGCCAGGCCACCCTCATCTGTGAGGACATTTCCTGAAGTAAACAGAGGAAAAGTGGCAGAAAAATCACTCTTGGGTTCCTCCTTCTTTTATTATGTGCTTATTCCATTTCCAGAGAAGGCACTGGAAAGGCAGAAGTGCAAGCACAGCTGCTGCTGGTCCCGAGTGCCTGTGTGCCCATTCCTGCAGAGGAGCATCAGCACCATCCCCAGCACCCCTATCCCCAGCTGTCCAGGTGGCAGCCCCAAGGGAGCAGCAGGAAACCCGCCAAGCTGTGTGATTTGGGATGGATTTCTCAAGCTCATTGACACCCGCAGCTATGCAGTGTCTCCCACTTCCTAAGGCTCTCCCAAAGCTAGGGTACAGCTGTGCCTGTTGTGTCTGTTCTCACAGACACAGAACCCCCTTGGGTTCTGGAATACAGTGTCTTCTCTCACTTCTTGGTCTCCTCTTCCAAGAAAGAAGTGCCTGGAGCACACAGATGATGTCTGGCCCTGCTCATGCCCATAAGTCATGGCAGCAGTTGTCATACCTTGCAGGACCACATATATAAACTGCTGGCAGTTTCTGTCCTCTACTTCACTGCCTGAAGTGATATATTGAGTAGTTTGGTGGGATAAATACTTAGCTATACCAAGATTTTCTGAGAAAATCGTATTAGATAACATCTAGGACAAAATATAAGTTTTACAGCAACACTTGCTCTCTTTGTGTGGTCTGCGGGGTCACTGCATGGGTATTACTCATCTCCCATGCCGTGTTCAGGTTCAGCACTCTCCTTTTGCTGGGTAAATGCACGGAACACACAGCACAGGAGCTGCTGATGGCACCATCTGCAAAAGCCTAATGGCTCATTCATTAAGCAGTGGGAACCAGCACCGCCGAAGTCTAATCAGATATTGTATGATGAATAATTCAGAAATAATCCTTGTATACTTGAATTAATATAAGGAGGAGGAAGGAAAAAGCCCCATACATATGGCACGTTAAGGGAACAAAACAGGCATTTTTCAATGTGCCAGGCTGCTGAGCTCTGTGGTACTGATGTTAATCACGCAGGTGGCTAATTCCTGATGAGGAACTGACTGAGGGGTTCTGGCCCAGCACTCGGAACGTGTTCATAAGCAGCAAATCCAAACGTAACGGAAAATCCAAAAATCCATCAGCCTCGCATTTTGCAATATGCCTGTGGTTGTGTTGTATTGTGTAAGCAGGTGGGGGACTGAGTTTGGGAGGTGTGGCCTGAGGCTGTGCTCTTTGTGCTGCTTGAGGATGGCTGTGATCAGGTGTGTGCTGTCCCTCAGCAGCTCCTGCCTGCACATCCTGAGCTGCTGCTCTGGCTAAAGTACTGGTGTGATGCACTGAGCACTGAGTGCCCAGTGCTCAGGGAGCCTCAGGGTGGTAGATGCTGTATAAATAGAATATATAGACATAAAGTATTAGGGTGCATATTTTTTCATCAGGGCCCTTAGTGACAGGGCAAGGGATGACAGTTTTAAGTTGACAGAGGGCAGGATTAGATAGGAAATAAGGAAGAAAGAAAGTCTTCCCTGTCAGGGGAGTGAGGCACTGGCAGATTGCCCAGAGGAGCTGTGGCTGCCCTGCCTCTGGGGAGCAGTCAATTTTCTGCTGTTGGTCCTCTGGGAGTAGTCAATTTCTCCAAAAACGGTACTCCTGTGCAGAAGAAATGTCTTCCCAGCTTTTGATAATCATCAAGTCACACAGATTTTTCTATTACATTTTTCCTATTTCATATCTAGAAATGCTTGGGCTTGAAGGCATGCTTTTGCCAACAGATGTAACCCTGTGACAGTGCCTTCAGCTGTCTGCCTTGAACACCAGTGTCACCGCTTGGCTGCCTGGGGATGAGCCAGCAAGTGCTGCAGGCATATGGCCTGTGTACCAGGCTTGCTGCATGTGCAACACTGCGTCTCACATATGTGCAGATTTTGAGCAAAGCCCTTTTTTCCCCACTGGGAATACACTTCACACTATAGTTCATATGTAGGTAAGTGCCTGAGGTGTGTGTGTTCTGCTCTTGCCTGTTCAGAGGAGCTGGGACCTCTCAGCACGGCACAGCACGGGGTTACCTCATATGTCATACCTCATACATGTGGAAAAACTGAGGTATTGACTGCAACTCCTCACAAACAGAACTGGTTTAGGCCCATGATCCTCACTAACCAACTCTGATTTCTTTGGATAATGCTTTGTTAGCTCTGTTTTGTTAACAGCCAGAAAAAGTATAATTAAGCCCTGAAAAATCCTCTTGGCGTTGTATTATATCTAAAACAGCATCTCTTTTATAGATGATTAAAAATGGGAGTCTCAAGATGTTGAGTTGTTCAAGACGTTGCAGTATTTGGGCCTTTACAGTATTTAACATCTTGAGAGTCATTAGGGTTTCTCACCCTTCATGCTGCTTGGGCATTGCAAATGTTCACTCTGTAGTTAAAGATTCTCTCCTTACACATGGATAGCATGAGTTGCCATCTTCCATGAACACATTCTTTAAATCTGGGGGAAACTGCCTGTTGCGGAGATGTTCCTCAGCTCTGGGCAGTGTTTGTAGATTTCTCCCTACCAAAGTCCTTCATCTTATCTCCTATGAGATCACCTTCTTTTAATAAAACTCATAATTTTAAAAAGCAGTCCTGGGAGGTTTAGTCCAAAATGTAATAGAAGATACATTTTAATAACCAGGAAAGGAAAATGATTTTTTTTTCCCAAGAAAATACCTAGAGATTAGTGATAGGAGCATCTGAAAAGGGGAAGTTTAATTGTAAGCTGGTTTTTAAATATTGAATGTTTAAACAGAATGCAGTGGTACTTTCCTTTAATCATGTATAAACAGTGATAAAAAGAAAAATATAAGTATTCTAAAACAAGAAGTATATGCTTCTGTTCTGCTCTTGTTGATCACATGTTACAAGAATTCTTATGGTGAAAACAGCAATGGAATTAACAAACACTATTAAGCATTTGCTGGAAGTTGTAAAGCTATTACTCTGAAAACAAATTTAGGATTGGAAATATGGAATCTGTATTTTACCCTTCTTGCTTTAAGTTAAGCATGTTTTGCTAGCTAGAAAGCTAGAAAGGAAATGTTCTCTTATTGTTCCCCAAACGTAGGAAGGACAAAACAGGTATTATTTATTCTGACATTAAAAAATCAGATGTAAATTGACTTCAGTTTTTATTGTGTCAATCCACCTGCAAAATCCTCTTTTGTCCCAGCACATCTTTAAAGTGCAGGAGCTCTGTTTGATGCAGTTAAAATTGATCCCTGTACAGAAGGCATGAAATGAATACACCACTGTTCTGCGTTCTGAATTTCAAGAGCCTTAAAATCCTTAGAAGTTAAATAATTAAGAAGTTATTATTGCACTCAAGTTCAGCATTCACTGTAGCATCAAAGTGTTCTGAGTTGGCAGCACTCCTTGCTGACTGCTCAGAAGGAACAGCAGGTCGCACTGGAGGCATCTCTTCAGGAAAAGGAAAGGAGGGGCTCAAGGTTCCCAGAGAAAGAAGTATGAGTTATGGGACTGCGCAGGTGCCAGCACAGGGGACCAGGAGATCCCACTTCAGAGCTGGAGTCCAGCTGGAAGGATCCACTGGTGATGGTTTCATTGGCTGGGATGAAGATTGTCCATGCAAGGACAGCAGGGCTGGGGACTATGAACCTGGCTGCTGCAAAGCCAAGGGATAAAACAGGATAACTGAAACAAGGAGAATTTCTCCCACCACACGTTCTAAGCATTATGTGGCAGAGTGTCTGGGAGAGTGATCAGGACCTCTGGTCTAAGACTTCAGAGCCAAGACATAAGGTCAACATGCCAAAAACTCCCAATGCAGAAGTGACTGCAGGGACACTCATGGTGCTGAACCTCTTTTTTTGTATGCTTGAATTAAAAAAAACCACTGGACAAGTGCTATCAGCCTGGCATGACTTGTAAAATATACTTTAATTTCTCTTCATTTTACGTGTTTTAAGTCAAATACTTAGGGTGACAGACTTTTTCTCCTATGGAGTTGTCAAGGACACCTGGCTGGAAGGAAAACAAGTAGATTTGTGTGAAAAGCAGCACACGCAAAGACCTTTGTGCCATGTATGAACTGTGAAATCAATTAACATTTCAGATATTAATACCAGAGAAGTAGTAGCAGCTGCCATCTTCTTTATGCTATTATGCAAGCCGACCACAGAAATTCAATGTAAGTAAAGAGAGTGTAGTTTTCACTTCTTTAATCAAATCAGTTTACTGGTGAATTGGGAAGAAACATTATCATGGCCTAATTCTGCAAGTCACTTACAGGATGAGCCCAAGGCTTGTGCAAGCTGAATTGCATGACCCTTCTGAACATTAAAACTAGTGCACCAATCCTAACATCCATTTATTATATTCAAATTCAAATCAGTAGAACCTATGTTCTGCTGCTGTTTTGGTTATTAATTGGAATAAGTTAGAATGTTTATGTGGAGGCAGGATTGGAGCAGCCAGGGTACGGCGCGACGGGTAATTTCCTGCCCTACCGATACCTGCGGGCACAGCTACTGGGGCAGCTTCCCAGAAGGAGCTGGGCTTGTGCAGAACGCCTTTGGGACTCTGCTGCCTTCCTAACAGGCTCGTAAGAGACGTTAATACACCAGCATGATTTTATCTAGAATATTTAGTACACTGTATGCTCACAGCGTAAATTTGAGACGGGTGTTTTGTATTTAAAGCCATTAGTATGCTTCAATAAAGCGATTCGCGTGCAAAACTTTACATTCTGAAAATGGTGCTGCACGGTGGTAACAGAGAGAGGGCGGGATCTCGTCCTGCCGTTCCTAGCAATGGCGATGCCGCCAGGATGCTGCGCAGCCAACAAAGGCGGCCGGTCACAGGCAGCGCACGGGCCGCAGGCGCTGTGCAGGCGGGCTCGAGAGTGCCCGGTTAACGAGGTGTGGAAGGAAAGGCAGCATCTCTCCGGGACACGGTTCCCGGCCGCGCCCCGGGACCTGGGGGGTGACCTCGGCCGGGCCCGGGCACAGCGGCCGCACCGCCGGCGGAGGGGCTGAACCGCCAGAGCTGGCAGCGTGTGGCTCCTCCCGTCCTTTGTTGGCCTGCAACCGGAGCAGCGGCCGCGGGCTCTTTCCCCGGCTGCCCTTCGAGGCCTGAGGCGCTCGGGCACGGGGAGAGCCCGGCGGGCCCCGGGCAGCGTCTCCCACGGCACACGGGCGGCGCCGGCTTCGGCGCGGGGGAGATCGGCCCCGGCGGCCGGCGCGGTTCTGCCCGCCGGCACCGCTCGGGAACCCCCCCCGAGCTGTGCGGGCTGCGGGAGGCCGCGACCCGGCCCCGGCCCCGCGGCGCTCGGCGGCCCCGCAGCCTCCCCGCCCCCGGCACTCTCCAGGGAGCCGTTCCACACGGAATCACACGGGAGCGTCTCCCCATCTGTGCCGCCGAGCACCCCCACCCCCACCGCCCAGCCCCGCAGCCTCCTGCCATTATGTTCCTCCGACGCGGGGCTGGGCCGCGCCGCGGGCCGTAGCCCTGCCCGAGCCCGCCGGCTCCGGCCGCAGCAGGTGTGTCGCATGGGGACCGGAGGTTGCATGCTATGGGGTCGCTTCCTCCCGGCCCGGCGGCGGCCGGAGCCCCGGGGGCACCCGTGCAGGGACTGCCCGGGCCGGCGGCTCCGGGCCGGCCGGGCGGGGGCGGATCGTTCTCCCCGCCGCCGAAGGGGCCACGGCCTCTCCTCCCCGGCCGTCCCCAGGGTTCGCAAGGCCCGCTCGGACAGGGCCAATTCGTGCCGGGAGCGCGCAGACCCGCGGGGAGGTGTCCGGGGCCGCGGCAGCCCGGAGGAGGGAGAGGCCCCCCGGACCGAGGGGCCGAGGGAGGGCCGGCCGCGGTTGCGGCCGCGGCAGTCTGTGTGGGGAAGACGGGCCGAGGCAGCGGAAGAACATGGTGGTTCTCCCCAGAACGGGGTGGGGATGAGGGATGCGAAGAAGGTGTCTCCGCAGGGAGGGGTGCAGGGTTGTGCCCGAGACCTCTGTTCAGTTGCAGGTGCAGCCAGGGGCAGAGGGGCTTTGCCGGGGTCGCCCATCCACCCGGAGGGAGCCCTGCAGAGCAGCATCTCCCGCAGCCTCCGAGAGGAGGGGGTTTCAGCGCGTAGGCGGAGGTGGTTACTGTGTTCCCAGAGCAAGGGTGAGTAGCCAAGAGGAGCGGGGTGGCTGCTGTCTCGGTCTGGGTGCCTGTCAGCCATGCAGGAGGAAGGCCCTTGCGTGGCCGAGGTGAAGGGGAGCGGGCAGGAGCAGAGCGGCCACGGGCACAGGTGGGTGCGGACCCCCGGAGCGGCGTGGGCACCGCAAGGGGCTGAGACCCTGGGCAGGCATCGCCTGAGAGGCGCAGGGCCGGGCAGGCGGTCTGTCCGCACAATCTCTGCGGGGTGGGAGCTGCGCAGAGCCTGACCGGGCCTCCCCAGCCGGCGGGTGCAAGCCGGGGGGGCTGCCCAGCCGTGGGGCCGCAGCTCGCCGCTTCTCAAGGCCTCCAGCATAGTCGAATAGCAAAAGAAAAAAAAAAATCAGTGTAGCAGCCAAGTCGGTGCTGCGAGGAGGGGGCAAAGGAACTATTTTGTAGGCATCTTGCTGCTGCGGAAATGGATTTCTTGAGGGGAGGGAGGCGTATTTGTGGGTACTCTATAGTAATGCTGCTCAGAGCACAGAAAATGCCACTCGGGCGGCCCCAGACGGAACGAGGAGTGGGGAGGGCAGATGGGAGAAGCCCTTGATCGGGCACCCCATGGCCGTGGGCATGAGGGGACAGATGTGACGTGTGTGAGTAGCCACCCCTCATCTGGGGAGCAGAGGGGCAGCAGTCCGGGTTAGCAGCCTGTCTCCCAGGGCTGTGGCCGAGCCTGCCTGGTGCTGCAAGAGAGATCCTATGAGGATTTTTATTGCGGTCTCTTTGTTAGCTACAGACAGGCACGCACACACAGCTCTCAGCCAGGTTGTGGGAGGTAAGTGGGGGAGGCGAGCAAGGGAGCGTGTGGGGGGCTCTGGGGAGCAGGGGCCGCGTGGGCCGGGCAAGAGGGGAGCCGGGGCACAGGGCTGTGCCAGCCCCGTGCCACACAAAAAACAGCCCCTGCGATTTTCAGGGTCTTGTTGGCAACTCAGCGAGGGTTGCCATAGCTTTTTATGTAGGGTGACCAGAACCGGCTGGAACTGGTTTGAGGCAGATCAGCTCCTGAACACAATGCAGTCACTGAGCTACTACACTGGGATAGCTTCCTCCCTTCATGGCAGCCAAAAGCAGAGGAGCTTGCAGAAAGATACCATCCCAAAACAGTATGTGAATGCACACTTTAGACACACAGCACTGGTATGTGGCTAACGTAGTCATAAAGGGTTCTGTATGTAAATGTACATATTTGCAGTAACTGAGATTACTTTGGCTTTTCGTGCCTTTTTATGCTTAAGGAATGGGCAAGAGCTGAGATTTATGACCCTTACTAAAATATTTTTGCTTTGCAAGGGTGGGACACTGGTTATGCAGTCTATTTTAAAACTAAACTAAATAAAATTGATTGAATTATTTGTAATTGTAGATATGCTTGTGACTGAGGATGCTTTGCATGCTGTTTTATTTACAGGGTGCTGTCTTGTGGTTTGCTTCCTTAGGAAACATTAAGGGGGGGGAGTTGCTGTGCCTTTCTCTAAGGCCAGAAGGAAACAATATTGCTGTAGAATTTTGCATAAAAGCATTGAAAAGATGCTGTAAGGCATACTCGTTTTCCCTTTTTTTTTTCCTTGTAGGCCTATTGATTGGGGCTGCCTTTAACCCTTTGGTGTTTGCAGAGGTAATGCGGCTGTGGCAGTAACTGAGCACTGGCTAAAAAAATCCCTGAAAGGTCAAGGTTCACAAGGTGAGAGTGGTGGTTTGGGCTGAATAGAACAATAGCGTGGAGTTACATCCTGATTGCACACTTGGCACATTAGGAGGGAGACAATTGTTTAAGTGTTAATGAAGAAATGCTATTATGGTCCTCCAGTTTTAAAAGGATTAAAGCTATTATTTGTAAAGACTTACTGATATCTTGGCTAAATACAGTATTTTCATTGAAATATATCCAGATAAACTTTTTTTTTTCACAGTGTAGTGATACGGAATAGGCCTCTGACAATCATGAATTGCCGACCAGTTGTGGCAGGGAGCTGTTCTGTGCTGTATTAAGAGACTCACACATGCAGGATTTGCTGTCTGATTATTTACACATTGTTGTTTGAACACATCTCAGAGACCCAATACTTGGTTTTTAATTAAGGTCTTCAGTGTTAAACATGTACTTAATATCGCCTACAGAGAAAAAAACTGTGCAAAAGAAATAGCTTTTCTTAAACTTTTGTGACCTGGGGAGGATTTTGCAGCAGCCAAGTGGAAAGAAGTATTTTGGGGGGCTGGATGGAGCTCCAGTGGTGTGAATTATAATATTGTGCATAGGAAACCGGATGGGCAGTGCAGCAACTGCAGAGGAGTGACTGCTTTTAACTTAAAGCAATGGATAATGGAGAGAATTTTTTAGTTTTTCTTTCTCAACTAGAAAATACAAAATGTGTACTTAGATTTGAGCTGACGCTTTTATCTTATATTGAAATCTGAAGGATTCAGAGAGACGGAGAGGGGCAGAGAGAAGGAAGCAGTAATGAATCTAGCAAAGGGAAGAACAAAGGCTGTTAGAGCTTGCACAGTGGATCACTAAACATTTTGCCTGGGGGATTCTTTTGCTAGAACTGTTACTTCCTATAACAGGAAATCAGCAACTCTAGAATGCCAACCAGTGCGATTTTTTAAAAATCTTCCTAGTCCTGGCTGTGTTAGCTGGTTTGGTAACCTACAATCAAGATAATATGGAGGCAGAACATTGGAAATACTCTGTTGTGGTGTGAAATGAGGGTCCTTTCCTCTGTGCTCAGCAGAATAGACAGTCCTAAAAGCCTTCAGAGGTTGTGGATACTGGGTAAGTTGTGTGCTGGCTGCTGAGGCAGGGTGACAATACAAGGGAACCTTTTTGTTTCTGACTGCAGTAGATTACGTAAGGCACTGAGCTATTAATTGTAGAAAAGTGAAAATAGCATGCTAACATTTGGCCTGAAATTCTGGGTTTGTGAGCTTTACTGCAGCTGTGATGTGTTGTTTTTCAGGTTTCATAGAGCAGTGAATAGCTTGTGGTGGAGCAAAAAATGCCTGACAGATCTCTGTGCTGATTTCTGCTCCTGTTCTTCAGCATCGGGATGCAGAGGGTCTATATTTGACTATAGACGCCTGTAGCAGAATGATGCTTGCAAACAGGAATTCTTGTTGCATGATAGGAGTAGGATCTTTTCCTGATGAGGATGCATGTTCTTTTCCAAGTGTCAGCTAAAATTCATATATTACACAAGAGCATCTTTTGGAATTTTTTCCCTTCTGCCAGAATAGTAGGCAGCTTTAAAATATTAAGTTCTTGGATTGTGACAAAATTCCTTGAATCTGTTTCGTTTGGGTTTTTGAATGCTATCTGTATTATGAATTGTTATTTTTAGCAAAGGAGATTTTGAATTTGCAGGGATTTTTGGTGTCTGTAAGATGAGAAAACTGAATAGATGGAGTCTGTGTTCTTGGTGAGTTATCTTTTTTCAGTCTAATAATATCTGTAAACGCTCTTCATCAGGAGATTTGGATCGTGCACGCAGGCCAGCTTGCCAGCAGCAAATGCTAATGCTGGAGGGCTGGTCTTCTGTATCAGCACCCAGGATCTCATTTTGCATTGGTCTCAGTTATTTGATCTTCAGAATGAGGGTAAGGATTTATCACATTCCAAGTCCCTTTGGAATGAATTGACTAACTCTTGTTTTCCTAGCCATATGCCTATGTGTTAAAATACAAATATGCAGCAGAGTACCAGGAATATATGTTCAGAAAAACCCAAACTTGACCCTAATGTTCTCGAGCCTGCTTGTTGGCCTGATGTGCCCTGCCTGGCTGGGAGAGCTCCCTGAGAGGCTACAGCTGCTCATGCTGTGCTTGGGCCACAGTTGTCATCCACTTCAAAAAAGGTACCTTAAAGGAAAGAGGTAGGAAGCTTGTGCCATTTAGAATGTAATTCCAGTCTGCATTCATTTGGGAATCTCAACATTTTCTTCATTGTTGTTGTGCATTTGAATTATTCACGTAGTATTGCCCCAGCCTATTTTGCATATAGAAGTACAAAATTAAGCCATGATTGTAATTAATTTCTAAGTAGACTAGAAAAAGAGTGGTATGTAGATTTCCCTGCTTTTCAGGAATTCATCTCTGTTTTAGGAGGGATTTAGGAATTAGGTAGACCCAAACCCTGGCCTGAATCTATTGATAAATACAGGATGTGGTCAGCTGTAGCTGGGGATGGCCTGTTCAGCCCCATGTTGTGCAGAAGGAGATTCCTTGCTCACGTGTTGCAACATCCCTGTTCTTTTTGCCAGCCAAAGGCTGATTGTCCTGAACTTTGAACCAGCTGCACATGGTTCTCTTCAGACTGTGCTAGCAGTGGTTCAGACTCCAGAAGATTCCCCTCCTCTTTCCCGTCTTGTTTTCTCATACCCAAAGAGAACCTGAAATACCCAGTTCAAAAACTGATGTGTTGTACTACAGGATGAGGCTCCTTAGGGAGTCACAAACTACAAGTAACACTATTTCGGCCGTAAGAATGGTGGATTAAGTCTTTTACTCATTGAGTCTTGAGCATGGAAGCAAATTGGATTTTCCCCTTTTTTGAAGGCAGGTGGATATGGTGTATAATATAGAAAAAGTAGGTTCTTGGGATAGATTTTAACTGTAAAACACCCCATACTTCACAAAGATGTTTACATTAGGACTGGCATGACCTTACTGATGCTGTGGATGCTAAATGGATGCTAAATAAGACCATCATCCTAAGAAATCGAAAATTCTTAGGGTAAGAATTACTTTGCATATTACAAAAGGAATTTCTGTGATTTGTGGAACTCGGTGTTTGTCTGGGTTTTGCAACAGTAGCAGGTCATGGGCCCTTTGATAGTGAAAAGGAACCTTTCACTATGTTCATTATGTATATGAGCATGAGAGCCGTTGCTGACTGAGGTTGAAGTGGCCTCTTGCACATCCCACTTGCCTGCTGAGTGTGTCAAACCAGGCAAGGCTGTGATTGGAGATGTGGTTCCCATTTCCTGAAGAAGGTTTTGTGGTGAGATTAGCATATTGCTTTGTCTGTTTGTACAACGCTTGGCTTTCAGAGCAAATGACTGGAAGTGTAAGTCATAATTACCAATAACCAATGAAATGCTCATAATCTGTGTATTAAGATGAAGTCTGTCTAATGTTAGGATATACGTTACTGTAATTCTGATTTAATCCCTTATGTCTTCATCTCTGATGAAATTTCTTGTCACGACAATACAGAAACCAAAACCCAAAAAAGTGTGGTTTTATGCTGGCTAGGCTGGTATTGCTCTCTGTGTAGGCATTTTCTTCCAGAATGAGCTTGATGTTATTTAAGCATCATTACTCTTGTTTGGAAGTGGAGTAATTATTCCAGATTACTGGAATTTTGCTCTGGAATAGTGTGTCTGCCTGGGAATCAGTAGAAGTAACGGACCAATTCCTATATGTGGCTATAAGAGAACCAAGATGCTGCCATGTGCCAGATCCTGAAACGAGGTTTCTCAGTGTTCTGTCAGTGTTCTCATTTCACAAAACTGGAAAGAATGCTGGTGTTTTTGGAAGAACATGCAAAAGAAAACGTCTCCATCCTACAGGATACACAGACCTCAAATGTAGTATGAGGATGTATGTATGTAGTTCAAAGAGCGGTAAAAACAAGAGTTTAGGGCAGGTAAAGGAATGTAGTCGCAAGAACGTGAATGCCATAAGTAGAGGAAGATGAAATTTGGTGGTTTTCCTATTTCCTTTGATAACAAATGGATTTGCTGCTGAGGGAACTGAAGTTGAGTAGTTGTCTGAACAAAAGCAAGGAGGCAAAGGGTAGGAATTCAGTAAGGCAGAATGGTCTGGTCCAGTTAAAGCAATTATATAAAGTTGTTAGACTTGTGGTTTAGCTATTTGGAAGATGTGGATGAATAGGAAGGTGAATGTCAAGAAGGAAGAGTTGGTTGGTTCTTCAAAGGTTAAGGATTAAATAAAAAAGTGAAAATTGAGCATGTAAGACCATGATTGTGATCCAGAAATTATAGAAGACTTCATGCATAGAAAATATTAATTGGAAAAGTATTGGGAAGGGATGAGGATTATTTGCCATTTCTGGAAAGCTTGAAGCTGTTCTTGTACCTGGTAGACAAAAATTAGGGGTCTGAGCAGTTTGCAGATAGGACCTGGCTGGGAGCTGCCGGGTTATTCTATTTCTTCATTAGGCTGCTGAGCTTCCTCAGAACGGTTCTGATTGGAGTGTTTACAATTGCTTGGCTTTACCCAGAAACACACCTTTTAATCTCAGCAACAGCTTCTAGGCAGTTTGGTCTTTCTGTGGAGAATGCTGGGCCTAATCTGCAGGTGTCCTGAAGCCAGAGCTACAAGATAAAATTGACTTTGAAAGTAAGAAAAAATGTGTGTGTTTCTCTGGTGTGTCCCCTCATCTCAACAGAGAACATGGAAGGGTAGGTTTGTTTTTCCTCATATTGCTAGAGTTGTTTCCCCTGTAACAAGTACAGATAGAGGGGCTGAGGAGGAGTGATAATTCCATGCAGTAAAACAAAAAGTCAGTTCTTCAGAAACAGCTGTTTACTTCTAAGCCCTGCTTGTCCTGCTTGCTGCTTCTGCTATCAGAAGAGAGTTCTCATGGTCTGGTTCTTGTTTTGACATAATTCCCCAAGTGAGTGCTTCACTGGAATGCGGTATCAAGTGAACTGGAGTAAAAAGGCTGACTGGGAGGAGCAAGGCAGTGGCACATACAAGGAGTGCCTTGCTTTGGCTAAAAACCTCTGTGCCCCATGTTCTTCCTGCTCTTCACAGGATACATTTGAGGAGATGTGTTTCCAAGGAAACAACAATGTAGGAAGTCATGCACACATGCTTTGGGAAAGCATGAACAATAATAAACCACTGCTGGTTCACCCCCAGAACTTACTTTCAGTGAGATGCTAACGCACAGATGCAGGGGTGGGTGTTGTGACTGAAGAGATTCAGGGAAACCATGTACTAAGGGTATATTCAGAATCTGTTATTTTAAGTTTTGAAGACTCGTTGTCTTCCCAGCAGTTCTCTCAACCACCATCAGAAAAGCAAAACCCAGAAACATTTCACCTTACTGCTTTGTGGCTCCCTAGCTGTGTAATTTTATTTGCCATATCCAGATTTTTTTCCTCGTTACTTTTATCATTGAATGAAAAGTAAGCAGAGTAGTGCTTGAATTTTTAAAGAAACTGGTTTTCTGTATAACTTTTGTCAAGCATTCTCAGATCACTTTTCAAAGAAATTCCAGTTCCTGGAAAATCATGATTTCCTAGGGAACCAGGAGCTTGCCTGATTTCCTCTTCTGAAGTATTTACAGGCATCATGTTGGCCCAGAGAAGGAATAGACTCACAGCTTGTCTGGCAGCCAGGGTGTTGGTTGATTTTGATTTTGGATAAAAGGCAGAGTTTTATCCTTAAAGGAAAGAGTTATTAAAAGGTTTGTGGAGGGAAAAAAAAAAGGGGGGAGGAATATGGCTACAGAGTCCTGGCAGTTGTGGTGGAAACATAGTTTATATTCTGAATCTTAAGATGGGTGCCCTAGAATAGTGAGGAAGAGATTAATAAAATGGCCAGGTTAGACCTTCTCTTCCTTGTGTATCACAACTGACCATGTCTGTCTCCCTTTTTATTTAACTTTGATTGCTTGAAAAGTTAGAAGAATGAGAGAAATTATTGATAAGGGCCGCGGTGGTTCTCAATGAAGGACAGCTGTGTCTCCTCTGCTGGGCAATTGTGGTCTTAAACATACTTGGAGGAAGAGGAATTAAGTGTGTAAGCAGGCCTTCATTCATTTTTATGGGTAAATGTTAATTAAACTCCAAGATATGTAATTGGAGGAAGTTTCAGACTATGGAGACTATGTAGCTCTTCTTGAGTGTATGCAACAACTGTAAAAAGACACCTATGGACAGACATACAAGCAGAATGCAACTAATTAGTATCCCTGATTATGAGAAACTATGTCAAAGCTTTCTGTCAGTTTACATGGATTTGATATGCTTTGGTATCTGCAATCTTTTCCATTTAATCCTCATAGAAACTTGCTTTGTTTTTGATTTGAATTTTGATTCTATGCATGTATCTATTTTTTATTAAGGACTTCATAGGTTAGACAAAGGACTGTGTAAACAAATTTCTAAACCCTCCTGTATTTATTTGAAGCTGTTTCATGAAATGTCTGTGTCTATTCCAGTATCCTTTAAAAATTTTCCTCAGTTGCCTTCTCATAGTCCACAATGACTTCCAGGTAGCCAGTGTCGATGATACCTAAGTCTTACAGATGTTTGCTACTTCATTATTTTCAGGAAGATTAATTACTCCTCAGATTAATAGTGCAACTGTTAAGGAAAGTCAAGACTTAAGAGAAATTACAACTGTCTTGTGTTATTTTTATGTTTGTCAGGTATTTTGCAGTCTGGGTGGGTGAGGATAGGAGTGAGTGTAGAAGAGGGAACAGGATGAAAGTCACTGCAATTTGGGCCCAGAATAAAATTGCCAGGTTACCATCTGTGGAGTTTATAAATTACTATAGTTCTTGGTGTAATAATTCAACTGTACACTTGGACACTGTTCTGTAATGAATAATCTCTGAAAACATTACTTCAGAAGTGAAATAGCACTTCTTTGCGTGGCAGATGTGAACAAGCGCTTTTTTTGTATAAGGCTGGGCTACTAATGCTTAAAGTGATGATTTTCTGCTTATTTTACAGATTTGCTTACAGTCAAATACATGGCCATGGGGGATATGAAGACCCCAGATTTTGATGACCTTCTTGCAGCCTTTGACATACCAGACATGGTAGATCCCAAAGCAGCTATTGAATCTGGACATGATGACCACGAAAGCCACATAAAACAAAATGCTCACGCAGATGAAGACTCCCATGTCCCATCATCATCTGATGTTGGGGTGAGCGTCATTGTGAAAAATGTGCGTACTATTGATTCTTCCGAAGGTCTGGATAAGGATGGCCACCATTCCACAGGCAATAGCTTGCACAATGGCTTTCTAACGTCAGCAGCTCTTGAGAGTTACAGTAAAGAAGAAGGGAAATCACTTAAAGATGATGGGTCAGCTTCTGAGACTACACTGAAGGATTCAGCTTTCAACCAGTTCAGCCCAATATCAAGTGCAGAAGAATTTGATGATGATGAGAGAATTGAGGTGGATGACCCCCCAGATAAAGAGGAGATACGTGCAAATTTCAGAGCAAATGTCTTGGCAGGATCTCTATCGCAGCAGGAATATGACAAACTAAAGGCACTTGGAGCAGAGAACTTAATTAAATCTGGAATCACTGTTTCAAGTAGTATAGATAAAAATAAAACTGCTAAAAGAGAGACAGAGACAAGCTCCATTAATTTAGGTGTTTATGAGCCTTTTAAAACTCGAAAAACAGAGGACAAGTTACTAAAAGACAATTCTGAGAAGCTTCTTGAAAACAGGGTACTTGATGGAAAACTGAGTACTGAAAAATGTGACACAAATCTTGCCAGCATTTCCCAGTCCAAAGCGAAGTCATCAGCAAAGCTTTCGTCCTGCATTGCTGCAATTGCAGCACTGAGTGCTAAAAAGGCAGCTACAGATAGCAGTAAAGATTTACAGTCTAATTCAGGAGAGTCTTCTCCATTACCAAAAGACATGAGTGAAAGTCCCCGGGCTATTGAAAAATCTCCTGAGTCTCAGAGTCTCATTGATGGTGCTAAGAAGCTGTCTGTCAAACCACCTGATAGTCCCAGAAGCATCTCAAGTGAGAACAGTAGCAAAGGGTCTCCATCTTCTCCTGCAGGGTCAACACCAGCAATTCCTAAGGTTCGCATAAAAACTATCAAGACTTCTTCTGGGGAGATCAAGAGAACTGTTACTAGAGTGTTGCCAGAAGTTGATTTGGACTCTGGGAAAAAGCCAGAGCAGAGTGCTTCCATGGTAACCTCCATGACATCTCTCCTGTCCTCACCAACTTCCACTGCTGTTCTCTCCTCTCCTCCCAGAGCTCCTCTGCAGTCCTCAGTTGTCACCAATGCAGTTGGATCTGCAGAACTTGCCCCCAAACAGGTCACTATCAAACCCGTGGCTACTGCCTTCCTGCCCGTTTCGGCAGTGAAAACTGCAGGTTCCCAAGTGATCAATCTGAAACTGGCTAATAACACCACAGTGAAAGCCACTGTCATCTCTGCTGCGTCCGTGCAGAGCGCCAGCAGCGCCATTATCAAAGCTGCCAACGCCATCCAGCAGCAGACGGTCGTGGTGCCAGCATCGAGCCTTGCCAGTGCCAAACTTGTGCCAAAGACAGTCCATCTTGCCAACCTTAACCTTTTGCCTCAGGGTGCTCAAACCACCTCTGAACTGCGCCAAGTGCTAACAAAACCCCAGCAGCAAATCAAGCAGGCAATAATTTCTGCAGCCACCTCCCAGCCTTCGAAAAAAGTGTCTCGAGTGCAGGTGGTGTCATCTCTACAGAGCTCTGTAGTGGAAGCATTCAATAAGGTGCTGAGCAGTGTCAATCCCGTACCAGTTTACATCCCAAACCTTAGCCCCCCTGCCAGTGCCGGAATCACGCTACCAACACGAGGTTACAAGTGTTTAGAGTGTGGCGACTCGTTTGCTCTCGAGAAGAGCCTGACCCAGCATTATGACAGGAGGAGTGTGCGAATTGAAGTGACTTGTAATCATTGTACAAAGAATTTAGTTTTCTACAATAAATGTAGTCTCCTGTCCCATGCTCGTGGGCACAAGGAGAAGGGCGTCGTGATGCAGTGTTCCCACCTGATCCTAAAACCAGTCCCAGCAGATCAAATGATAGCATCTTCTTCCAGCAATACTACTGCGGCCACGCTCCAGAGCGCAGGGGGAGCTGGCACGCACTCCGTAACAAAGATCCAGACTGGCTTAACTGGGACAGTGATCTCGGCCCCTGCGAGCTCTCCTGTCATTCCAGCTATGCCGCTAGACGAAGATCCATCAAAACTCTGTAGACATAGTCTAAAGTGTTTGGAGTGCAATGAAGTTTTCCAAGATGAGACATCTCTTGCAACTCATTTCCAGCAGGCCGCAGACACAAGTGGACAAGTAGAGTATCCTATGTTTACATTCCAATGTTTCATCTATAAGCCTAGGGGACTTTGGATATGTTTTTACTTTCATTTAGCTGTTAATTATCTGAACCTCTGTGATTAAAATGATAAATGAAAACCACAGAAAGTCTTGCAAGCACTTACATAGTGAATGTCAACACTTTTTAAATAAGACTTAGAATCTTTTTAGGCCCTGAAGTCTGAAATTGACACTGTATATTTTTGCTAAAATTTAGCATTAGCTTTCTTACAGCTGAACATGGTAATACAGAAAATGATCGTGGGTATTACTAATAATATGTTAACGCTTCTTTCTGTGCTTTGGAATTTGACTAGCCTGTGGAATCCACTTAATTGGCACCCTCATTAACAGCCCGTCTATTCAACCTGAATGATAGCTTTAAGTGATTCATTCTAGATTGGTCTTCAGGTTTTAGAGTTTTCACCAAGTGCCCTAAGTGAGCGAGGCATTCCCCTCACGTGCAGGGAGGGACTCAGGCAGTGACAAATGGCACACTGACTACTGACAGGAATGCTGCTGTTTGCCTCAGCTCTTCCTCAGAAAGTGCAAAGTGCTGTTCTCACTTGCACGTCTTCCTTTCTGTGTGACCATTGGTTTAGTTGGTTCGGTTTCTTTTCCTCTTACAAATGCTAATGAGATCAACATAAAAACCATTTGAAAATTATTTACTAATGTATGTGGCCTGACCTGAAAGAAATACGTCATTCAATAAAACTTAATATTAATCAGTGTGCGATGTATTTTATAATCCTGGCAGAGTGAAGGTGGTTAATTAAATGATACGGTTGGATCTCTGTTGGGGTGTGCCAATTAAAAGGGATTCTGGTGTGTTTCAAAGCAGTCAGGTGAGCTTGGTGCTCCAGCTTCTTGCTGCGAGGGAAGCTGAATACCTGCAAGCATGCTCAAGACAGGAATGCCCCAGGAGTCTTCCTGGGAATCACACAACAGCGGACAGGCTAAAGATTTTTAAGTCCTGCAGTTAGGAAAAAAATGCACTAGTCCTAGGAGCACAGACAGGTTCCTGTCAGGATCTATTTGCTACATGTAGGACCTATTCTGTACCACGAAGCACCTACCACTACAGGTGGTAAAGAAATCTGCACGTGGAAATAACCTTGATTATGTGGCTCTGCCTTAGCTCCTCCCTTTAACTGGCTAGCAGAGTTACACTGAAATTATCTGGATTCCAAGTGGAATGCCATGCAAGTCAATTTCGGTTTGTAAGATACTACAAGTGTGCATACCTGAAGGAGTTTCCTTCAGCAGAACATGTCCATCCATAGATGTTGCTGCAGTTCTGAACAGGATCTAATGGCTGACCATTAGAGTATATTCTGCACCAACTCGGGCTACTTAATACTCAGGGTGTTCAGCTAACTGATTTGCTGATGCTTATTGGTTGTAGATAGTTTGTTTGGTTTTTTTTCCCCATAATAAGCCCATTAGGTAACATTCCATCTAAGGTCCAGCAGACCTTGCAAAAACCTGGTGGTTTTGGTACTGGAAAAGCAAGCAAGTAAGAAGGCGACAAGACAAAGCAGTTGGATGAGGGACAGAGAATAGGTTGGGAGGATGAGGCTAAAATAGAAATTGAAAGAGAACAAAGATAAAGTGATGTTCTCACTTTCAGAGTGTGAGGATTTTTGTCTTTATGGCCAAGTAAACTAAACCTTTTGCCCTTCCCTTTCTCCCTCTGTCTGATGCTTTTGCCCTGTTGCTGCTGAGTTTGCTCTCCATACATGTCCTTTAGATGCTGTTTATCCTGGTAATTTACTAAAGGAAAGCAATTGTGATGTTCACAGAATATCAAAATGCAGCTGCATGGAGGTGGAGAGAGAAGTATGGGTTCCCAGGTACTGCTATTCAAGGGGGGAAGCCCCTGGAGCTGCAGGAGCAGTTGGCATTGCCTGCTGCCTGTCAGGGTGTTTGTGTCTCCTCATGGAAACCTACTCTGCTGAGCTGCAGCTTAAAAAAAAAAAAACGGTGCAAAGCACTGGAGGAAAATAAGCTATTTTCATGTTCTTGTGTTTGAAAAGAACACTTAATAAATGTAGTTTTAAATGTTCTTTGTTGAAGTATCCTTTTACATCTTAATTACACATTTTTGTAGTCCTTTTCATATGTCAAGCAGCCGCTGTTTTTTTATGTTGAGTTTGGTTGCATCCTGTAGGGGTAGTGTTTCCTGGAGAAAGGCTCTGTATAGGCATTTATTACTAAGTATGTTGCTGCTTTTTCATTAGATGTTACCTCTTGAGAAGCTTGTATGAGAAATACTCTGACTTGTTTTCCTTCTTAGTGCTTGGCACTGTCTTTTTGCTGTAAAACTGCCATTATTATGGGGGGAAGAAGACAGGGAAGTTAGATGAGATTGGTATTTTTTCTTTGGAAGGAAGAAAGAATAAACACTTAGATTTTGCAAACAAGTAATAGGAAAAAAGGTTATTTGCAGCATACTATTCTTTCTAGTGTCCCATCTAATTGCTCCTGCAATGGAAAATGTATAGTTTTGTGTTTCCAATGAGTAAGTAGCTGCTCTTATACTCCTGCTACAGAGGTAGAATGTTTTGTTTAAAATAAGCAATGGTAGAACAATTTTATCAATGAAAATGCATTCACTATAAAGTTGTTACCTTTCTGTAATGTTTTATTGCCATTAATATTCCTGTTAAAGGAATATTAACCTAAAGGAATATTCCTGCTAAAGGAGCATTAATCCTGACTCACTGACAGGTTTTCTGGCTGAGTAAAACCCTCATCTACTTGCTGGAGGGAAAAGGTAGCAAATCTCGGCTAATGAATGTTAGTATTTCTCTTAGTTATAGATAGGAGTATATAGCTCCCATGGAAACTACATAGCTCATTTCCCTTCATACTCAGCGTACGTGTGTATCTTTATTTTCCACCTCCACCATTTTTCCTTCTAACCCTTTTTTTTTTCTGAAACTTTGACTTTAAATGCAGGCAGGTGATGATTTTCACAAACTGTGTTTTATTTTGGTGTGGGTTGGAATGAGAGAACTGGAAGTTAATGCCACCTTAAGCCCAAAATAAAATGGTAAGCAAACGTGCTGAATGTCAGAATTTCACAGTAGATGCTTCTTGTTCTACTGTAGTCAGTTACAATTAAACATTTTCTGTACTCATTGAAATAGCAGAGCAGGGGCTAATAAGCATTATTAGCATGTTGGGTCAGCAAATGAGTCTGGCAGCTTGCTGCAATATCAGGAAGATCACTGAGCTGGGGCTGGAATGTTGTGTGACTCTTCTGTGGCATCACATCCCGGTTTCCTTCAGAAGTCCTGCAAGCCAAAGGCTTTGGAAGGACTGTGAAACTTGCAAATGTTTCTGTTACTGGAATAAGTTCTGGTTTTCAGTTTTCTTACGTAATCAACTAGTGCTTCAGATTCTCCAGTATTGTATTACAATACAGGAGTAGCCAAAGAGTGATTTGGGGAATGGTACTGAGCCCAGTAAATGTAGCACTTATTGCTGGTCAGAGGGTTTTGCCTTTATCTGAACTTAAGACAAAGTTAAAACCCCAAAACAATTCTAGTCAGTCTGAGGCTGTGAGTCCCCCACTTTTGGGCACTCTTTAGTCAATTAAGGCCAAGTATTTGGCATTTAAAAGTGAGTATTTCTGTGTGTCTCAGTATAGCCTTGCTGCATCCCAAAGGCTCTAAGCAGATGCCGGTTTGAAATCCCTGTAGATAGCTGAACTCAGGCAGAGCCTTGCAGGAGAGGAGTACATCTACCCATGCTGAACACTACTGTAGTGGGCTGGCAGGAATGCTAGTGGAACCTGCATTGCAGTGATGGCATGTTTTCTTTGCTTAACATGCTGTATATTTCATGGTTTGCATTTTGCTGCGTCAGGACACTGGAGAACATTGTATGGAGACTGTGTTCAAACACACCAGGCCACAGTGCTCCCAGAGCGTTTATTTCAGGATTTCTTCAGCATATGTTAGTGAATAATTTATAATGCAGATCTGGAGATCTTTTTTTGGTCAATATTCTTGCAGAGTGTACACATCACTACATATGCCAGACTCTTAGAACATTCCTAAAGATGTGCAAATACATGTTCAAAAAGATACTGATGTCATGAAGGAGTCTTGGGTTTGATTTTGAATCTTTGCAAGTCACTGGTGAGGTTCACAAGTCCCAAGCTGTAAGGGACAATAGCAATAACTTGATTCTGGAGTTGTATGTAGGCCCCTTGCACTATTACGGTAATCTGGGAAGGCACCCGTGTAATATTTCTGTAAAGCATGTGTATCTCCCGTGGTCAGTGGTGTAGGAAGGAGCTTTGTAGCCCAAAGTGCCAGTCAGTCTGGCTACCAGCACCTGCCTGCTCTGTCAGCAGGGCTTGTGTTTGTACTTGCCTACTACATTGGGTCCCGTCCCACTTACGACATTTAACCTTTATTTGCTATATTGCAGTGTTTGACTCAAGACGTTATGTAGAGCTGAACCAAACCTTTTGTCTCATCTATTCTGGTTTATCATTTAGAAGACATGCAATATCTGCCAGATGCTGCTTCCTAACCAGTGCAGTTTTGCATCACACCAGAGAATTCATCAGCATAAATCTCCATACACGTGTCCTGAATGTGGAGCAATCTGCAGATCTGTCCACTTCCAGACCCATGTCACTAAGAACTGCCTGCATTATACCCGAAGAGTTGGGTTTCGGTCAGTATAATGATTCCTTTTGCTGTCAATTTATGTATAATTTATGGTTTTTAAAGTGGTTTTTCATAAGCACTGTTTGAACAATACCAGCTTCATGGGTTTAAGATTGTCATGGCAACAGTACTATTAGTACTGAAATTCTGGAATAAATACATTAGGATTCTGCTTTGTTTTGGGCATCCACTTCTGTATATTATTAAATCAGAATATTAGCTAGTGTAACACAGATTCAGGACTTCACGGTTTATAAAGTCTAGAGAATTCAGATGCCTCATCTTAATTTCAGGTTTTCAAAAACCTTCTTGAGTTTTTCCAAAACCCTGAATTCTAGATTGTTCTTTCTGGTAGAACAGTCATTGTCAGTACTTCCAGAATGTATGGTTGAGATGCTGATGGACATACTGCACCCGTCTGGTTGTTCTCTTTTCTGTGGCAAGTCAAGATTCCTTGACTTTATCACTTTACATCACTTGGAAATTGCCTTTCTCAAACAACCTTGTCTTTTGGCTCTCCTTTGTTACTCTTCAGTTTCCCTTTGACTTTTATATTTCCCTGTAATGGCAACTCACTGAGAAAATGGGGAGCAGAGGCATTTCATAGAAATGTTTAGTTTTGAAAGACTTGAAAAAATGCTTTCTGTTAGCATTTTCCTTGCACTTGAATGGCAGGCAGCACAGGAAGAGATCAGAAGAGCCACCTGTACCTCGAGCTTTGCTTAGCACTCCAAAAACATATCCACTTCACCCTGTCTGCCTGGAAAAATCTTACAGCAGGTAGCTCCTTCCACCCTTAAGGTGCCACAGTTCATTTTCCAGGATGGCTGTGCAACCATCCCCTAAGGGAAGAAAGCATTTTTACTGCATCAAGCCTCTGCTTTCAGCTTGAGTTCACTGCCTGACATAACTCCAAGCTCTTTCATTTCTTTGCGTTCTTTTCTTTTACCCTTTTCTCTCAAGCAGTAGTCTGTCTTTTCCTGCATTTCCTCCATCTGCTTCCTGCACTCCACTGCTCTTCCCTCTAATGTATGCCCCTTGGGTTTGTACACGGAATCACTTCTAAAGACTCCTGGCCTGCCCCAGTAACACCAGCAGAATCCCCTTCGCTGGGAATCTAAGTCACTAAACTTTTCAAGATGTCTCATAAACATCTCATGTCACAATTTCTTGACCTGGTGAGACTAAACCAAAGTCACCCAGGCAAGCAAAAGCAGTCTCTGGGAATGTTACTGTCTCCCTCCTTAGCCTCCTCAGCCACTCCTTAGAACTGTGGTGCTTTTGCTTAAGGAGCAGCATACCCTGTCCTGGCTTTCCACAGGGCCTCTGCCAAGAAGTTCCCTTTGACTCCAGTGATTTAGACTAGTCTGCACTGAATCAGCTGAAAACTTCAGCCTGAAATTTCACTGCATCCTGCCAAGGTGAAAGCAAGCAGCTGTAAGAATACTCCCCAAGAGGAAAGCTCGGTCCTTAGGAACTGTGTAATATACAATGGTGGATGCTGGGGATCAGTTGTTATGTGGCACCATTAGAGAATAAAGTCAAGCCATGGCACAGGAGGTGAAAATGCTACTGCACTCTCCAGAGGGACACCTCAGGAGCAGATGTGTTACTGAGTGCATCACGCTGTGTACGGCTGTGAAGAAGTGCTCAGCTCTCTATGAGCACAGAAGCTCTTAACAGAGCCAAAAAAGACCAGAATAATCTGCTTTAGAGAATGCATTGGTAAGCAGAGACTAGATGGGTATAAACTCAATGAATATTATTAAGAGTGTAAATTAAATGCCCAAAAAAAGAATGGATGACATTTCATAAAATTCAAGGGTGATAAATTTTAAGAGTAAAATGGGATCCTTGAATTCAATGTAGAAATGCATTTCCTACTTTATTGCTATCATCAGGGCAGTAAAACTATTGAAAAATTAAATTGACATTTATATGAAAACAATCATACTGCCATGATGGATGCTAAAATTAAAATTCTGGAAGGATGGAGGCCTTCTACGTTTTGAAGAGTTTGTAAAAGTCTTACTGCAAAATACTGATCAATAAGAAATTGTCTAATTTGACAGGTAATTGCTGATTTCACTATGTTCTTGGGATGATGTGGGAGCATTTGCTACTGGAGACGTAGGGCATTAAAGGGGATCATTGTGTATAAAAATTCTTATGCTCTAATATTAATTCAATTTTTTAATCGTTTCATTTTAGAATAGATGCAGAAAGGTCACAAATTTTCGACACAGCAGAAGTATGTTTTTGAAAAATATTTTCTGAATTCCAATATTATATATTGATCTGATAGTAGGGATTTGGTTTAGTTTTCCTGAGTTTCAATCCAAGTGCTGATTTGATTACACATACAGAAAATCATTACCAGTATATCTTCATTAAATCTAAACAAGGGAAATGGTGAAAATATTTTCCTTACTGGTTTTCCATTCGGTGGTAGTTTCTAAATTGCGGTGGTGTACTCTAAACAATGCCCTGCATGTGATAAAAATGCGTTCTGGAAAATCTCTTTCCAAATTTGCAGAGGATTTAAGCATTTTTTCTGCAATCAATAGAGTATTTGTCTGTCCACCCTTCTATCTGTTTTATTGTAATAACATAAAAATATGTTCTGACCTTATATCTCTTAGATTTTCAAATAACAATGTGTGAAATTTCTTTCCCCTTACTTTATGATCCACAAATCACTGGTTATGTTGATTCTTACGGGCTTGTTTAAGTTGACAGAGAAATGTAGTTTTATCCAGTTGTCATCCATGCGTGTTTCTCTCTTCCCTTTGCTTGAAAATCCATGTTGATTATGTCCAGCACTGCTCAGGGCAGGCCGCACTGACTCTCCTCTGCTCTCTCCGCAGCTGCGTGCACTGCAATGTTGTGTACTCCGACGTGGCGGCACTCAAGTCTCATATTCAAGGTTGTCACTGTGAAGTCTTTTACAAGTGTCCTATCTGTCCCATGGCGTTTAAATCTGCTCCCAGCACACACTCCCACGCCTACACGCAACACCCGGGTATCAAGATAGGCGAACCAAAGTAAGCAAAATTCATCTTCTACTGCGCTTGCCTGCATTTGAATGGCCTGTGAAATTGCATTCTGTCCTGTGCTTGCAGGACACCTCTGACCTGCACCAATTTGTCAGCCTGCTGGAAATGTAGGATTTGTGTAGTGCTTTCATGACTTTTCAGCTGGTTATTCATTGGGCAAAGGTGACATTTCTCTGAATGCACTAGCAGGTCTTTAAGCACTGCACGCTACAAGAGAGTGATTGCAAGATGTAATTACACAAATTATTTGGACAGGTGGCCAGAGTGTTGCTCGTTCTGATGTTTTAATCTGCTTAGCTCATCTGCATTTTTACTGTGAATTAAAATAATGTGATTCCAAAAAGAGCTGCTAATTCTAATCAGTGCTTATGTGGTGAGTTTCATAATGTGGTCGAGAAGCTGAGAAAAAGTGATTTTTTGTGTTTATATAAGCTTTTTTTCCAATAGGTAATCTCTTTCTGGCTTAAAGCAGAAGTGGTTTTGTTCTGTACTTAGGAAAGTTGCCCATAAAAATGGTGGTTTGCTGAAGGTGGTGACACAGGGTACAAGTAGGACTTGGCTTCAGGGTCTTTTTTTAAAGCTGTTGGGCACTGCGGGGCTCTGCTGAAGGCAGCAGGTGCTGCAGAGTCTGTGTGTGCAGACTCCTCCGGCCCTTGGGTGTGAACCTCTCTGAGCACCCCTTCTCCTCCATCTGCCTCTTCCTCACTGCTAGAGTGCCCTGTTGAGAGCAAACAGGGATTGAGCTGCTTGTTTTCTCTGGGGCATGCACAGAGCACCAGCACGGTAACAACCTGCAGGCTCAAGAACATGGAATGTGTCATGTGATGTAATAACCAGCATTCCTGAGAGTTCAGTTTCTCACTGTTTCTTCTAATATACTAACAGCAGATTTTTTTTTCTTTGTTTACACTTCCAGCAAAGCAAAATGGTAACAAAGTTGCCATGTGTAATACCAAATGGAAGTAACTTCTGCTGTGTGGGAAATGATACATGTTTTAATTCAGGATAGTGTCATCAGTCAGGAGCTGTGAGATACCAGCATTTAAAACTTCTTTCAAGTTCCCATAGTTCTCATTAGAGAAATCTAAAAGATTAAGATCACTGTTTGTATAAGATGCTACACATACGAAAAGTGAACTGTGCTCCGATCTGCCAAATTGTTTCTGATCAGGTTAATGAATTAAGTATTTTGCATTATTTTTTTCCATACAGATGCACTTATAATTGCATTACTTGATGAATTTACTTTGATTATTAAAAAGTGAAATGAAATTTTATTATGTGTCCATAGTTGAGCACTCCTCTTAAGAAGTGGTGTTTCCTTTAAATTTGCCAGTTTTAATTACAGTGCATGTGGAGTGACTGGTGGGATTTTTCCAGCCCTTGCAGTGTTCAGAGTTCTTGGCTTGCCTAGTTCTGAGCAGAGCTGACAGGTTGTATTTGAGGCAATACATTCCCATTTGGGTTATCTGTGCTGCATCATGGAGCACCCAGGCTGCACGACTGGCACCCACTGCAAGCCTGCCAGCCTCATTCCTGAGCCCAGGGGTGTGGCACAGTCCAAGGACTCTGGCCATGGCTTCAGCAGTGCCCCTTGGCTTCTGAGGGACTCCGTAGTAGGTCACACTCCTCTGTTTACAGGAACTGGGCTCCTGGGGAATCTGGCTGCCTGCCCCTAGCATTTACTTGGAACTGTGTGATTTACAATTACATTACAAACAGTTGCTGCAGAACAGATGCACTAAATAATTTGGTGTATGAAAAATGATTTTTATATGCAGGGATTCTCAGTGGGATGAAATAAGATTATTTTAATATAGGGAAATGGATGGCTGTCTTGTCTTTCAACTCTGGGAAGCTCTATCCTCTAACATACTCAAAGCTCTGGTTTCCCAGAAAACCACAGAGGTGATCTTTTTTCAGTAAGCAGTGTCTAAGAATGGCACTAAGATATTTTTCATGGCTGATCTCTTTTTGAGTGCTGGAGAAATTCTTTTTATCAAGCCAAATTATGGATATTTATGGTAATCTTGGTAAAAAAGTGTATTATCCCACAAGTTCCTTTTTTTAAAGAAAAAATTTGGGAAGGAGGAATACTATCCTCTGGTGCAGAAGCTTTCCAAATGCTAAATGTCTTTTATGTGACTGAAAGTATTTTCCTGTGAGATAACACATGTATTTATTCCAAGATAGTACATGAATTTGCTAAACAGATTTTTAGGAAGTGAAAAGGCCATGTGCCTGCTTTGGTGTGTACTGTGGGGCAGGAGCAGTGCTGAGTAACCAGCCTGGGAGTGGGATGGGATGGGATGGGATGGGATGGGATGGGATGGGATGGGATGGGATGGGATGGGATGGGATGAACTGCCAGACTTATTCCAGCATCCCTGTAAATGACATCCTGTGGAAGCACAACTGCCTTTAAGCTTTGAACAGCATTTTAGGCAGTTGCATGTTAAACACTGACTACTTCAATTAAAAAAAAACAAACAAAAAACGAATCCAGCGTACATGGTTGCATATATATTGTTAAGGATTGAAAGTCATGTTTTTGCTGTGTCTGAAGGAAATACTCCAGGTGTGTATAGTCATAATTCATACTGTGATGTGTGTTGGTATGAATTTAAGTGAGTACAGTCTTTGCCCAGAGACTTGTCTGAAATTCAGATCTTTACCAGATAGTTCTGCTTCTGTGAAGGCAGGGTAAAGTACTTTAGCTGCCACAGAAAATACAGAGATTCAGCTCGTGGTGTTTTTAGAGAGTTACAGTTTTTATATGCGATAAATTCAGAAAGAAGTTCTACAAATCTCCAGATCTGCAGTGAAGGGTTCACCACAGAAAGCAGGACAATATTACATTGATCATCAGAGGATGCTGTGTAAATAATAAAATAATACATTTATCTTAGCATGTGTGAGAAACTGGGACCCCTTGATAGCACAAAGTCTTTCCCAGTTAATATGAAGAAGTGTATTGTTTTTCATTTGGAGTTACAGGACAGCTTGGACATGGAAGCAATGCCCATGTTCTTGTCATCTCAAAACACAGTGCAGAGTGATCCCTAGAGCTCTGGAACAATGTACTATCAATGATAATTACTTAGAGGGATACAGAAATGAGTGGGAACATTTATGTGCCTAATGAGAAGATTTAGGTAGGAGGGTTTGAGGGTTGTTTTTTTGTAAGTGGAAGTTACTCTTAAAGATGGGAAGTGCCTGTTGATGTACTGACCACCTGTGGTTGAGTTTCTTTTATTTTAGCTAAACTTTCTCTGCAACACTACAGATTACATGGCTTAGATTTCTCTCATGAGTTATCTCATGATCTGTGGTTAGAAAACTGCTGTAAGAACAGGAGCATGGGGGACCTATGTTCAAAAGCCACGTGTGTTCCAAGAAAGGAAGCATTTGGTGCTGTCTCTACATTTCTGTGACAGATTCATCAAGGCTTGGAATGGCAGATCAGGGAAATCCCGTCCTGCGCTGTTGGAGCTTCAGGGCATTAACGGAGTCTAGGTTTGGCATTCAGGAGCATCAAAGCCATGAACACTGCCAAAAATGTATATATCTTGAAGTATGTTACTAACTACGATTGAATGAATCACTCCCTTACAATATACTGCATATACAATATACTGGTTTGTAACCTGGAGCAGGGATATTATCCTTTAGCTACAATGTGAGTTCAGAAACTGAAGGTGTTAAACTGTCAGAGTATCCTGAGCAGATATTGTTGTTGTGTCTGTAACTGGCACACGCTGTTGTTTTCTGGCTTCTTGTTTGCACTTTTAAATTTTTTTTTCTATTTTTCTGTTGCTTCTACTGCTCCCATATTTTGAAATTGGAGCATGTGTTGAATTAGTTTAACTTTTTTCAGGCAGTGTGAAAAGATTGCTTAAACATGTCAGATCTTATCTGTGATGAGAAAAAAAGTTAACGTCATGATTCTTGCAAATAGATCATCAACATGACTGACACTGTTTATTGTGCTTCTGTTTTTAGAATAATATATAAATGCTCTATGTGTGACACTGTGTTTACTCTACAACCTTTGCTCTATCGCCACTTTGATCAGCACATTGAAAACCAGAAGGTGTCTGTTTTCAAGTGTCCAGACTGTTCTCTTCTATATGCACAGAAACAGCTTATGATGGATCATATCAAGGTGTGTAGGCATCTTCTCTTGTTTCCTTCACGATACCATTTGTCATGCAATACATGCTGTGAGAACGTGCTGTGAAAAGGCATGGAGTAACAAGACTGCTGAGACAGATGTTAATAGTTCTGAGGGGGTAATCTGTGAATGTTGTTATCAAATATTAAAATTTTATATTTTGTCTGCTCTTCAGCATATCTGTGATGACTCAGTCAGTTTTTCTGTAAGAATGTTGATTTTGGCATACTGGGAATATCTCAGCAAGTCCAATCCTAACAAATACTGAGTTTTATTTACAGTATTCTAAGTATTATTCCAATTGTTAGGAGCTGAGAATACTGAGTGCATCACAAAATCAAACCTTTGATGTTCAGAATTCACCAGGAAGCAGTATGTTGCTGGATGTAGAGGTTACCTGTGTTATATGAACTTGAACATGTGTGCTTTGAAAAAAACTCCAGTGGATTTCCTCATAAACACCCTTAAGAGCTAACGATTCACTGTGATCCTTGTAAGTCCTGGTTTGAAGGATCAGCAGCCCCCTGGCTATCATTTGTTGGCTGTGTGTTTGACACAGACTGTTACCTCATGTCATACAGACCAAAGCTAAGGTTTTCTGCCTTATTAATCCCTGGTGCCTGAACACAGAATGGGACTGTGGAGCTCACTGCGCTTCTCTGGCAGTGACACAATTTCTGAGTACTGTTTCTCTACCACAGAGTGGAAAACCAGACATCTTTTTGGCTGCTAAAACCATCATTTTGCATTTTAGTCCCAACGATGGCACTTGTTACCACAGAATTCTTTGAAGTAGTGTTGAAAATAAGATCACAAGTCTTGAAAAAAACAGGTGGTCTTAAAGCCAGTCTTCAACCTGAGGAGGAGATGAGGGTGAGGCTGAGCCAGGATGTTCAGAAATACAAGGACTGGATATTTTCTTTGTTTCTGAACTAGCAGCACTAGTTCTTGCATGTTTACTGCAAGATATTGTAGATGCTCCTCTCGTGCAGCAATGCAAAACTCTGATTTCTGTTTCCTTTCATCTACTCAGATGGTTGGGGTTTTTTTACTAAATAGGCAAATTCTGTGTATTGCAATGTAGTCTTGTTTCTGTAATTAGTTTTTCCTGACTCAGATGTTACTGGAAATGTATTGTTATATCTGTACACAAGTACTTCTGTAAGACCTGAAGACAACACTTTCAGGAGCTCAATCTGACTGCAGTTAGGGCCAGAAGCTATCTTTACAGAAATTGAGGTGCTTAGCATCTCACATTTCAAAGTTATGCTCAGTTACTTGGGCACTACTTAATTTCTTTGGCTTTAGTGTTCCATGACAGTATTTGAACTTTCAACCAGTGGGGTTTTAGCATGATTCACTATAAATGATTCAGACATTTTTAAGACTAAAATTAGAGGATTAATCAATACACGTGCAGTAGCAGTATTGCAGGTTTTGCATTTAGAATGTCTGTATAGCAGTAGGGACTGGAGCAAAGCAGTGTAAATTGGAATTCAGTTAAGCGGGACTGAAAAAAACAGTAACAGCTTATAGATAAAATCAGAAAAGGATTCAGGGAGAGGATAAAAGCACAAAAGGACTCAGAGAGAAAACGAGTGCCAGACAGAGGCAGAGCTCAGCTGCACAGAAAGTAATGGTTTGGTATGGCTAGACATAAACCATCAAGGCAGAGACAGACCTGGGTGAAAGTAGGACAGAAAGGGACAAAAGGAAGCTCAGGAGGAGATTATTTAAAGCTACAGAAAATAACCCAGAATAACTCCCGCAGATGCCAGTATTTCTTGATGGCAAAATGTATGTCTTATTTTCCTGTAATGACTCACTACAAGAAAATTTCCAGGAGCCAGTGACAGAAGATGGTGAAGGACTTGCCTGGCCTGGCCTGGAGGTATAATGCTCCCTGTTTGCCCAGCACTGGGACTCCATACTATGCTTTAATGCTCTTGGTGTAGTTTCAAATAAGAAATGAAATTTCAAGTATTGTATTTACAAGACATTTGGAAAGTTGAGCACTAACATTTTACATGCTGACAGGTTAGGCTGGAATGGAATCTCCAGGTCAGCTTCAGTTGCCTAAGAGTACAGGAACCTCATTTCCTGCTCCCCTGTGCAGTTGGATACTAAAGCCAGCCTCCTCCTTTACTACACAACTGCACTTCGTTCTTAGTTGTTGGTCCTGTGCACTTTGCTTTTTATTAACAGTTATGGGGGGTTAATTACTGGCTTTTCTGCTGTTTAAAAGCTGTTAAATCAAAGAACATGTTCTACTGATGAGGTTGATATTTGCTCTAGAGCCAGTGGTAGTCCCAAGAGCCAAAGTATTTACAAAAGAACTTGTAGCTGGAGTATCACATTGATACTCCTGTATTCCCAGAATCAAGAATGGATTGAATGGGTTTTACCTGAAGGAAAAATAATTCCATTTGGGCTGGTTAAATGTATCCTCCAAGAGGGTTACAGAAAGGGTCAGTAGGTGACAGGATCAGAACACCATCCCTTCAGACCAGCCTTCCAGACATGAGACCTCAATTGTGGGTCCCTGTTTAGCAGTGGATTAGCTCTGTGCTGCAGTCATCTCTGCTGGCCCACAACCCTCCTCATTGTTGCTGTGTCCACGTCCATGCATGGAACTCAGACACACAGCTGAAGCCCCCCAGCCCTTTCTGAACAAGTGACTTTGTTGGAAGGCTCAGGTGTCACACCAGTGCACTACACCAGTCTGGAAACGGGGAGTGGGGGACGGACGAGTTCTTCCCTTCTACTGACCACTGACTTAAAGTGCAGACAAAAGTCCCTGAGGAAAGCTTCCCACCCAGGAGCTTCAGGGGCTGGAGAACAGCTGCTCAGACCCATCTGACCTGCTGTGGGGCCCTGTCCGCTCCACACACTTTGCTCCACACTACCTAGCAAGGTAGCCCTAAATGAGTGTGCTCATAACCTGACTAGAGAGTAAGGCTGGCCTTAATCTCAGCCTCAACATAAAATGTTAATAAATTACATAGCCATGTGATGTTTCCAGACTTGCCTTATCTTATTTACCAATATGCTAAGTCAACATTTGGTCAGTAAAAACACCTTTCCTTCTTGGAAAACTCCAGTCTCATAGTCTGGAATGAGGATGTTCAACTAACATGTCAGGTAAGTAAAGCAAGAAATTAAACTTAACATAAAGTACTTCTTGACCCCTTTTTTCCTCCCTGCTAAACCACAACTTAAACTTAACCTCCAAAGTAAGTCTCTTATTTTTTTGTGAAAATACCTACATACAATGTCAGTTATTGTTAGGGCATGCTAGGTCTTGCCTTTACTTTATCCTGTTTCTTTATTAATGTGATCTGATGATAATAGTATGCCAAAGAAGTAACTGAAGGCTTTTGGTTGAGTACAGCTGTGTATGTCTGTGTCAATTTTGTACCTTTTTCTCTCTCTTTTATTATAGTCTATGCATGGAACTTTGAAAAGTGTTGAGGGGCCACCAAACCTGGGGATAAATCTGCCTCTCAGTACTAAGCCCACAACTCAAAACTCAGCCAGTCACAACAAGGAAGACACAAAATCTGTCAATGGAACAGAAAAGTTGGAGAAGAAATCTCCTTCTCCCATAAAGAAAGCAGAACCTAAAAAAGTCACTAGTCCTGGCTGGACATGTTGGGAGTGTGACAGGCTCTTCACTCAGAGAGACGTTTACATCTCCCACATGAGGAAAGAACATGGAAAGGTAAAGGAATATATTCAGTACAAAAAGGTGAATTAAACCTGAAAGGTGAAGTATTTGTTTCTAAATACTTTTTCTAAATACTTTTCTAAATTTGTTTTTGAAAATAATTCCTTTAAGTCCCAGTATTATTATTCATTGTTCTTATATCTGTTTCATCTTTTTTGCTTTGTCTGCTTAGTTTATTTCAGTTTCTACATCATTCTACTGAGAAAATCATTTGTAGGCTTGTTCATTCAGTACCGAAATTTTTTCAAGATGGAAAGAGTGAGAGATATTGCTGTATTTCATCCAAGCCATCTGATCTGTTCCAGGTTCTTATTTCTTCTTTGTGCCTTCTCAGTTCCCTCTCTTTACGGTGCTGTGGTGAATGTGGCAGTGCTGGAGTAACAGTTGGATTCAGTCTTAAAGATCTTTTCCAGCTCAAACAATTTGATTCTGTTCTGTTCTGAAGCTCAGTGCCTGTTAGCCTCAGGGAGTGGAGACTCACTCATGTTTTACTCATCCAGTGAGTGCCAACTGGTGTTTCATTTAAAGGCAGACACATTCCACAGTTGAACTGTTGCTCTAATCTGACACTTAAGAGTTCAGCTGAGTTAACAAGTTGAATTTTATATTTAAAGCACCTGAATTTGAGCTATCTTACTTAAAATGGATTGAAAGTGAAACGTGGCAATGTTGCATCCTCATGTCAGCAGAGAGACTGTTTGATGTTCTTCCTGTGTTCAGTAGCATTTCAGTTAAAAGACATTTAAAAGACTGGCAGGCAGGAAGGCAACAGTGACCCTGCCTAGCTGTGGCAGGCTCCAGCCCCTTGCTGACATGTGGCAGCCACTGGCCAAGCCAGTCTTCACCTTTGCTGTGTGCTGGTGGCAGTGCTCTGACTCTTTCCTCAGCTGGGAACCAGGGAGCTAAACTGATGTACTGTGCTGCACTGCAGCAAAAGAGCAGGACTGGGAGGGATAATAGGCTGGTTTTGCCTGAGTGGAGGAGAACCACTCTAACTGAAAATCCGTAGTTATCAGGATTCTAATGTGCTGTAATAAATGATTGCACATTTCCAGAGGTTTCTATTACAGTTATTATCTCTAAAGCTGTTCTGCAAATTATTTTATTCTGTTTATAAACGTTTTATAGAAAAGCTGAAAATGCTGGACTACTGAGTATCATCTTCAATTTTCTTAGGACAACTTCAAGCAAATAGCACCCCAGCATCACTGCCTCCAGTAACTCCCACCCCATTCCTTCAGCTTCCTGCTGCCCGAATATTAACTCAGCAGAGCTTTTACTGGCAATCAGAAATGCATTTAAGATCAAATGCACTGTACATTTATCCAGTTCTTAAAAACAAAGCAGCACAACCTCCCAATGAAACTGTCAGTTTAAGTGAACTAGAGAGTGATATTCAGTCTGATTCCATCCACAGCAGAGTAGCCAAAGGCATGTAAAAGAAGGTTAGTAACATATCAAGAAAGCTTTTTAAATATTAGCTTTAAATCTGTGTCTTTCTGTCTCTGATATTTATGTGCAATGTTACCTCAATATTACCTTGAGGTAACATTGCACATAAATATCAGAGAGAGAACCTTATTATTAGCCCTTATTATGAAATATTAGATCATTGTTGCACTCAGATCCTGGCCTGAAGACCTCTTTCATTGCTTCCATTCAGGTGCTGGTTTTTATCCCCATTCAAGCAGTTCTTTGAATAACATGAGGCACACAGATACTAAAATGAACAGAAATACAATTCCATGTCTTTCAGAAATGGGGGATACAGACCAGGTGCTACATTCCTTCCCAACCTGACAAAATTTTTTGTAATTGTTAGCTGTCAAAAAGACTATGTTGAAAAACTAAGCTTTTACTATAGAGAGAATAGGAATGAGCATAAGATAATCAAGTATGTGATATGGATCTAATAAGTAGAGGAGCTAATTTACAGTCTTATTTTCTTAAGAATGATAGGTGTGGGTTAAATGCTCTGAAATGATCCTTTCGGAATGATTGTTAAAACTGTAATTAAGCAATTAATGTGCTATTCACAAAATCCATTGTCATGCAAGGTATATGAAAATACTAGTTTCAAACTTCTAATTTCTGCTTTTGCAGGACCAGAGTGAAAGAGCTGTAACCCCTAGCTGATCCCAGGCTGGATTAGGCAGAGGTATTCACAGGAGAGGTGTTGCTATGTATATCCCCTTTGGACAGATCCTTAAGGTTCCAGCCCTTACTGGGAACTGTCTATGCAGACAGACAGATTCACATTTTCTGATCCTCTCCTGAGGCTCCTGGATGAAGGGAGCAAGCTGTAGGGTAGGAAATTTTGTAGCCACCTTGGTGTGACTCTCTGCCTGATCTTAAAAGTGCTGCCACAAAAAAAAAAGTTACCAGCCCAGACAAGGGAGGGTTCTAACAAGCCTGTATAACTCCTGTGTGAAACTGGATCATGTGTGTCTGCCTTCCACCAGGCAGCCATCTGCTGAGCTCCTTGGACTTGTGTGCAGGTGTGTTTCTGTGAAAGGGCAGATGTTTTCTAAGTAGGAATTACCAACTCAGCTTAGTCACTGATCATCCTCTTCTGTCAAGACGAGATGCTGTACAATAGGTCATGCTGCACTTCATTACAGAACTAATTTTTCCGTTCTTTTTGGTTTGGCTGCCATTGCAGAAACTAGTGCATCCAAAATCCTGTTTGGGTCTCTATCTTGAGTCTCCCCAAGGAATTTAGAACAAGTGTGGGGTCACAGCTGGCTACCCCACATAGTGCCCCTAGGTCCTGCTGAGCATCATCCTCCTCCTGCTTTTCTGACCACGGGCTTGATGCTTCTGCTCAGTGCCACACAGCTACGGTGTGTGACTGCTCCAGCCCTTCTCAATTTCTTCCTTTACTTTTTCCTTCCACTTGACCAGCTGCAACATCAGCCCCACAGAATTCCCCAAACAGATGGCCATCAAGTTGGCATCAGATCATACCGCTCATTTTGTCATGACTTTCCTGAACCCTGTCAATGTCTGTGAGATTCAAGTTTGGTCCTTCTTCTGTGCTCTTCACCACTCTCTGTATGTGGCTGAGGAGCTCCTAGTCAGCAGCTGAGGACATGGTTTGGTGATGGGAAGGGAAAGCATCCCGCTGCCTTTATTGATCCAGAAATAGTCCTCTGATCTTCCGTGTTTCTTTGGTGTAAGAAGTTCTCTTCATCCACTGTCTGTGACACCAGTTTACAGCTGGAGACAGGTGTGTGGGTGTGTGTGTGTAGCTCATGGGGGCCACACTGACCCCCATGAGGGGGTCCAGCTCTGACTTGTACAGTGTTGTTGGAGAGGGGGTGTACATGAAGTACAGTACCAAAAATGGGTAAGTGAGGTTTCTTTCCTGTTTATCAGAAGGTTCAACACATGCACCACTTTTACTGAGCTTTTTTAATGAATGTTTTTCTCTTCTTTTTTTAAAAGCAAATGAAGAAACATCCTTGTCGGCAATGTGACAAATCTTTCAGTTCATCTCACAGTTTATGTCGGCACAATCGTATCAAGCACAAAGGCATTAGGAAGGTTTATACGTGCTCGTAAGTTCTGGTTTTATTTATTTAGAAATGGAATACAAAAACCATTGTTAGTTAAACATCTTTCCTTAACTGTGGAAAAGCCAGGGTCCCGTTCTTTCAGATGCCCCGGACAGGCCAAATCAATTACCTATCCTGCCTGCAGAAACATGTCAGGCTCCTGAGAGTGCAGTGTGTAAAGTCTACAATCTGAAATTGGCTGAGCTGAGAGTTCACAGTTCCACTTTGGGGAACCTGGTTTTCAGGAGACTCTCAAATACACAACCACTCTTCCAGTCTACAAAGGGCATTTGTTAAGCATGACACTTGAATGTTTGTGTGTGTGTGTGTGCGTATCTGCAGGCACTGCCCAGATTCGAGACGTACTTTTACCAAGAGGTTGATGTTGGAAAAACATATTCAGCTGATGCATGGCATTAAAGACCCTGATGTGAAAGAAATGACTGAATCTACCAATATGGAAGAAAGGGAAGTAAAAGAAGACACAAAGGTAATCACTTAGAAGACTCATTCAATCACTGAGAATGATTTTTTTTTTGGGTATATATTCAGGATCTTTAAATAAATACAGGTACTTCGATGCCATAAATGTCTCATCTTCTGTGAAGTAGAGCCCCAAAAGGATGGTTTATCAGAGTTGTTTTAGAATTTGCCAAGGGAAAGGTTCTGACATTTGCAAGTCACAAATAGTTATGAAAAGAACTGCATATTTATGCTTACATGATACACCATTTCTGTCTCTTTGTTAGGTTCCTAGTCCAAAGCGTAAATTGGAAGAACCTGTAATGGAGTTCAGACCTCCACGAGGTGCAATCACTCAGCCATTAAAGAAGCTGAAGATAAATGTTTTTAAAGTTCACAAGTGTGCAGTTTGTGGCTTTACAACAGAAAATCTTCTCCAGTTTCATGAACATATTCCTCAGCATAAATCTGATGGCTCTTCATACCAATGCAGGGAATGTGGACTCTGCTACACATCTCATGTGTCCCTTTCCAGACACCTCTTCATTGTACATAAGCTGAAGGAGCCTCAGCCAGTATCAAAACAGAATGGGTCTGGGGAGGATAATCAGCAAGAAAACAAACCCAGCCATGAGGATGACTCTTCCAACAGTGTGGCATCAGACAGAAGATGCAAAGTGTGCGCAAAGACTTTTGAAACTGAAGCGGCCTTAAACACTCACATGAGAACACATGGCATGGCCTTCATCAAGTCCAAAAGAATGAGTTCAGCTGACAAGTGACCAGACTGTTTGGGATGCAGAAATCTCACTCCACATTGGAATACTAATGACATTTTTGCTACAGAAAGTTCAAGGTATAATAGTGTTAACAGTACTGTTCAGGCTGTTGCAATATATTCTGCATAAAAGTGTCCCCTTCACCTCATTGTCTATACCCTCAGAACCATTGAAGCAGTATTTGAGTTGAAAAATGTTTGTATATATTTAAACTAATAATTTTTATACTCTTTGGTTATGTGTTTGTATCAGTATCTAGTGGAAAAAATGGGTTTTTTTCCGGTTATTTTCTGTTCTTTTGTAGTAAGTTTCTTTAAAACAGAGTTCTGAATGCCGGGGCAGTTCCTTTGGTTCTCTTAAACTGGTTTTTGAATGCTTCTGAAAGAAAGTTTAGCTAATGGAAGATTAGCATCAGGAGGGAGGTGCTAGGAGGGGAGAGAGGAAGCAAGCTAAGGGGAGATTTTAAATTCTAAAGAACTTGGATCTCCAGATGTCAAAGGAAGCTTTTAAACTTTTTCTTACAAAATATATTACAACAAAAGACAAAAGTACCACTGCATGTGTAAAATAAAGTGCTGGTTTTTAGGTGGCAACACCAGAACAGGTGCAGACCCCCTGGAATGGTAAAGTACTTTTGAAGAGTATAAATGCACAACTCTGAGTATCATGAAGTGACATTTTTAGGTCACCAGGTGCTTATGATCAAAGCTCAAATTGTTACAAATGGGCTGGGCTGCTCTGGATTTAAGAAATAAGATGTAATTAGAGGAATAGGTTTATAATGATGATGTTTTTTGTAATGTAATTTATTAAACATATAGAAGTGAGTACACAGCATTATGTATTTTCCTTGCTGGTTATTGAAAGGAAATAGTTGACCCTTGCTGCAGGGGTTGGAATTTGCCAGCTCCACATGATCATGCCAAAAGTTCTGGTGCTCAGTGTCACACACAGCCACAACTGGGAAGGAGATAGCCCCAGCCAGGAGTAGGACTGGGGCTCGCAGCTTTAGCACAGGCCCTGCAGAGCTCGGCCAGACATTGCAAACTCCTGTCCAGCACCGCTAGTTTTGCTTGCACAAGTACAAAAAGGTACCATACTGTCCCTTTCAGATAGAGTTCTCTGTAAGAGTATATTTTTAGTTTGTTTTTGCATTTTATACCTTGTATGTAACCCTACAAAAAAAATTTTGTACTTTTTTTTAAAACTAATTGTGTATATATAGGTAGCTGCATGAGAAACAGTAGTAATTGTTGAGTTCCTTAAAAGTCTTGCTGCTGTCAGATGTTACTATACACTATGTCCATTATGACTGTATTAAACACATTTCATATGTAAATAAATGTGGAGCATTTTGCCCCAAAAGACTTGTGAGATTCTGTTATTTATCATTAAACTCTAATAGTTTTAAAATTTGAAGTGATTAAAAAAATATGGCTCCTCTCAGCCACCTCTGTAAAACTTAATCATTCTGGAAATTGTTTATCAGATACATTAGTTCTGCTCTCTCCGTCCTCATTCCTAATTTGGCTCCTGGGTAGATGCTTGTTAGCTCATTTCTATTACTGGCATATCAAGTGCTTGTGAGGTACTTCATCCTACAGCAAGCAGTGGGCACAGCATCACTGCCACCGCTGCCCTTCCCATTTAGTGGATACCTCTGAACACTTGTTTGTTGATGTGCACTGTCAACTGTACAACAAATCAGTTATCACTATGCAGAATGGTGTTTTGTATACAGTGAACAGATAATAAAAGTTCAATTTTCACAGCTATTACTATTACTTTCCTTTATTTTCCCTTCTCACTGTCTTACGTTTGCAAGTAACCTGATGATGCAAATGGCATCATGGTGCCAGGCTGTCACGCTGCCACTCGTGTCCCCAGAGGAGCTCCTGCACAGCCAGGGAGTGCAGCCCAGCTGCTTGGCAGTGGGCTCTCTTCAGGTCTAACTGGCAGAACAATTTAACTGTCCTGCCAGGAATCTCTTGAAAGGTTTAAGGGATAGAGGGTCTTGAACTGCCCCATAAGTTTCAGCCACATTTCTGTGTCAGAGCTGACTTATGTCCATAACAGGAGGACAATGTCCTGAGAAGCAGGAGGTGAACAGAAGGTTTTAAAGCAATGTGAGATATGGTGAAAAGGCACAAATATCAGTAGGCATGCCTAAAGGAATTATTTCCTCTTGTAAACTATAGAAAAAATGTTTAAACTTAATTTTGTCCAAGACCTGACATTTGAGTTGTTTGCTTTTAATTAACAATGTGACACTAACAGTCAGTGATGACATAAATACTCCTCTTTTTTACCCCTTTCCTGTGAGGATTGAGTAATGGATTAAACCTCATAAAATCTCTCTGAGAGTTAGGAAAGAGATTGTGTAGACTCCACCATTTTGCAGCCAATCTTGTGGTTGGAAACAAAGGTGCTTAACAGTGCAACCTCAAATTGCAACAGAAACTAAGGCTATATATCTCCTCCTGTTGTGTGCCTTCCCATTCTATCCCTTCTGCTCTTCAAGGAGGCAGGGAGTGCACCAAGACCTCTGCCCAAATATCCAGCTGCAAACTGCCCAACCAGGACTGCACCAACACTCAGGTCCACCTGCCAACACAGCTGCAATAAACCTGTTTTTTCACCTGCTAATATTGTTTAACACCTCACCTCAGGGCATGTGGGCAGTGACTACCATGTGCATCTGCCTCCCTTGTCCCTGGGGTGCCTAGGCATGACACAGAGGTGCTGTGTCCCACCCTGCATGGTGCCCCCAGATACATCCCTCGGGAGCTGTTGAGCCTTGGCCTGCTTGCCTGGAGGTACAACCAGAGCTAAATCTGACCAGTCACAATCCCTGTATTTCTCTACACTTGTCTGGTTTTTGTATTTCTGAAGGGCACTTACAGATGCACAACTTGACCTGCCAAAGGCCCAAATGTTCTCAGTTCTTAACCTCTGTCTACCTGTGGGGAATTCGGTTTGGCAAGCCTATTTACTTTTAAAAGGATTTTTATACAACTCCGACCTTTTCATTCTGTTAATATTACCTTTCTCAGTACACTTAGCATACACACATAGCTGCCAGGCCAATCACGGCACACAGAAGAACCTATTTTAGTTTAAAACCTTTCTCAAATATTAGGGCAGTTCAGTAGTCAATTATTTGTATTTGAATTTCAGATTATTACTCAAAGGTTATCCGCCCAGGCTCTGTGAAGGGTGACTAGGAACAGTGGGGAATGGACTGACATGAGAAATAAGTACAGAACTGGTCACCCATGGAAGGCACAAGCGTTCCTGACCTACATCCCCGGGCTCTCTGTACAAAGTAGATTCTGCAGCCAGGAGCGGATGTGGACGCAGACGCACGAAAGAAGGAGCCACTTCCCAGATCATCTCTGGGCACTTCCTCACTTCGAAAAAAAAAATTTTGATTTGCTCCTCAACAGTGACTGTACAAAACCTGGTTTTGATGTTATTTCTTTCCTAGTTGGCAAAAAAGAGTTTTCCTCATTGAGAACCAAATGGGCCACTTGAGGGCATTGCAGTGAGGCACTGCACTGGGAATGACCCAGATTCACCTGGAAAATTAACTGGAGGCACTACAGCTCTCTTCTCTGAGCCCCAGGATTCTATTTTGAAGGAAGAAATGTATTTAAAACAGTAATGTGACTATTAGCCAAATAAGCTGATCATAGTACCCTTCTCAGATATGTCCCCTTATCTGATTTGGCGAAAGGCTTTATGCAGTTCATTTATTTTCTGTTCTCAATTTGTGCTACTTTGTATTCATGGCTCTAATGTGATGGTGGGGATATGGATGCAGTGCATTACCAGCATTGCTCTCCCCGGGTCAGTCCAGCACTTGGCTAACAGTGCCATACCTCTGCGGGCCAGACCAATATTGCTGGTCAAGCACAACAACATTTCCTTATTTAGTGATTGTTTCTGATTTTTTTTCCCTGATCCATGGGAGAAGGGGAAGAAAAAGAGAACATGATTTGCTAAATTCAATTGAATGTTCAGATGGCTGGGTCACTCCCTCCCCCTACCCTTCCTCGCGAGCAAAAGAAATTATTTTCACAAATAAACTATTCCCTGGAACAAATCCACTCAGCTGAAATCCAATTAGCTCTACAGACACTGGGTCACAGAGCAGACTCAAAATGTTGACTCATACCCTTAGAAAGTAACACTGGGGTTGCAAACTGTGCCTGTGAGTGGGTCCTTGCCAGTTCCCAAGGCACATGACAAGACTCAGGACAGGAGTGACACAAGACAAAAGCCACACATGCTCCCAAGCAGTGGCCTCCAAAGTGGGGGTGTGCATGAAGCAAATAGTCTTTCTACTGTTACAAAGCTGCAATGAAACACAAGTATTAAAAGTATCCAGAAGAGGGGTGAGCTCTGTGCCCACGACCAGTCCCCTGGAAAACCAAGAGCTGTCACTCAATATTATACATACACATAGTACTAATTCCTGGCTGTGTGCAAAGGTCTGGCAAATCTGCCAGAATGTCAAGAGCTACATTTTCTGTGTACTAAAAAACTAGCATGATTTTCTAGCTGCAGAGCTCCAGAAGATCTATTGTACAAATATTGAAGTCAAACATCCAGCACAGGGAAAGATTTCAAAATACACGTAACCTTTAAAAATCGAAATCATGCAGATGGTAAAATAACAAAGCCACCAAGAGAGATGTGGGTGATTCCCAGCATCTCTGGAAAAGGAAGAAAAGCAACTTCCTGATATGTTTCTCTTACCACAAACAATGGAGGAGTCCCAAGTCTTTTCTGAGCTATCAAACACCAAGCACAATCAAACCAACAGGCAAAGGAACTGCAGTCTCAGAATTAAGTGTGGGTTTGTGCCTCGGACAAAAGAAAGACCCCTCTATGTGAACAAAAACAGCTTCAATCCTCCCAGATCTCAACACAAAGCTGCCTTTTCTAAATTCTCCATACACTAACTCTGCTCTGCTTCCTCCCTCTGCTTGTTACAGAGCTAGATTTTACCACCTCGATTTCCACTATTCATTCTCTCCATCAGGAATGACTGCAAGGAATTAACACCAAACTTTGTCATTTACGTTCTCTCAGCTGCTGCCATCTCCCTTTGCTGAGTGGCTTGTCTTTTGCCTCCAAAAATGATATCCCTGCTTCACAATGGGCAAGAACAATTTTCTGCCTGTTTGATGAATAAAGCACTACCCAAAAATAACATTCAGAGATTATTCTTCTATGACAGCCATTTGTCTTTGCTCTGTGAGTGGCAGCATTGCAACTATAAATGGATGAAAATTCATCCATTTATATTCAGCCATTCCTTGTGTGACCAGGTAATAGAAAAGTCTAAAATATTTACTGTTAAGTGCAAATATATAATTAAATACAAAGCAAGGATTAAATCTATTGTACTTTAGGAGGAATCTGGGTGTGATACACAGTATCTTGGAACAAAAGCTGGTTTATTGTGTTTTTTTTTTTTCATATTGATGCAGATATGTTACCCAGCATTAATATAATTAATTAATAGCTAAAGTGGAATATACAGCTAAAAACACAAGAAATTACACAGATTTCCTTCCAATAGCAAAGCACATTTAACAAAGACGTTTTTGTTTGGGATTGCTATGAGTTAGTAGTGTGAACCCTAGTGTAAATTACTGGTATGTTCAACAAGGTTTTCAAACACTGAGGATTGTTAGTCTCCCTTATGTTGATTGTACAGCCTGTATCAATTTTGTCCCAATCACCATTTTCATCTCTGTTTTCTTGGGACTTTTTATAAAAATAAAGGCAAGCAGATTTGTACACAAAGGCAAAAAAACTCTATTAAAAAACAAAAAAAAAAAAAACTGTCCAGATAGTATGGTATGAAAAACCTACTCAGAGAATTACAGAAAACCTTTTGCTGGTCAAGAGTCAACACAACATTTCAGTGGGTAGATCCCACTTGTACAGAAGATATAACTGTGTTACACACCTTTTTAATTAAATTCTTAATTGCATAAAGAAAATTCAGAATCTTTTCACTACCTTTGAGTCTCCTCTTGTATATTTTCTTTCTCTGTTAGTAATTACTTCTGAATATTGCATCTGCTCAAAGGGGATAGTAGCAGATGCTTTTCTCTGAGTATGTAATGGATAGCAGAGAACTAACCTAAACTAGTTAGAGGAACTCCTGTGTAATAAGTAAAAGAATAATGGTGTCACTGTAAGAATAATTAGATGAAGTAAAGGATCTTATCTAGATCATGCCTACCTGGTGTCCTTGGAACTTTCTTTCCAATTTGCCATTTCTGTTCATTCCTGAGAGCATCACACCTTCCCCTGTGGTCTAATGTCAGTTCTGCCTCTCTTAGTCAGTCTTAGTCTGTTTCATGCAACTGTTTACAAGCATTAAACTCTTGATGTATTTCTAGCAAATTACAAAAACACTGCTGTCAGATGGTTTGTTTCCATTTATCTTAGTAGCATTTCCATGTGTTCTCTGCTCACCCATTCTCAGTCTTCAAGGACTAATTTTAAACTTGGTGAATGCCTAACTCGGTTTGGCCCATTTAATTCCCAAGAAATCAGGCTCTAGGCTGTATCTGTGTGGCTGCTTGCTGCTTCACTCATGCAACCGTTCAGTGACGAACTGGAAATGGGTGTCCCACTGCCAGGCACACTGAGCAGCCCCGGCCCATCGCTGTGGGCCGCCAGGCCTGCGGAGGGCACCGAGGGGCTGCAGCTTTTCTGGGCCTCTGTGCTCGTCTCGGATGGGGCTCGTGTCCCTGAACAAACGCTGAGGTGCTGCTGCCATTAAATTATTCCGCTCACAGCTGCTGAGGAGGACACTGCGATGCTACCCGGTCCCTTCGCACCCCTCCGCCGCCACGGCACCTCACGGCCCTCACAGCTCCTCACGGACCCTCGGGGCTCCTCACGGCCCCTCACGGCTCTCACAGCCCCTCACGGCTCTCACAGCTCCTCACGGCTCTCACGGCAGCTCACGGCTCTCACGGACCCTCACGGCCCCTCACGGACCCTCACGGCCCCTCACGTCGCTCAGCACAGCGGCCCCTGGCGGACAGCGCCGTCCGCCCCTCACAGAGCGCGCGCGCCCCCCAGCGCGCCCCCCGCGCTCCCCTTCCCGCCAATGAGCTGCCCACACGCAGCGGCGGCTCCAGGATGCCCGCGGCAGTCGCCTGACCCAAGACTCTCCGCGGCCGGGCGAGCGGCGCAGCAGTCCCGACGCTTCTAGGGCGGGTGCGGCTCTTCCCGCCGAGCCGAGGGGTCTGAGCCTTCGCCGACGGTCCCACGGTATAGCCAGCTGCTCCGGCACCTCCAGGAGCGAGAAGCAAGGGGCCTCGTCCTCAGGACCTCTCGCCGCGGTGCGTCTGGGAGTTATGGTTCACCTGGCCGCAGAGTCTCCCGGTGTGTCAGCAGGGCGGAGAGGAAGAAAACTACAGCTCCCAGAGAGCAGCGCGGGTGCCGCTGTCATCGTTGGCGCCGCGCTGGGGGCGCGGGCCGTGCTGGCCCGGGAGCGGCGGGGGCCGCGGCGGGGCCGCCATGGATCTGTTCGGGGACCTGCGGCGCATGAACAAGCGGCAGGTACCGGGCTCTCTGCCCTCACCGGCAGCGGCGGATTGCAAACGCCAGCTTGCAGGGTCCTTCCCACCACTGTCCCCGTGTGCTGCCGAGAAAAGGAGCCCAGAATAATGAAGGAGTGTGATTAAAGCGCATCCGCTGCTGTGAGGGCCGGCGGAGCGGGAGCACTGGGGGCAGAAAGTCAAATCAGTGGTTTTCTAGATAAGAAATTTCAGTATGACAGTAGCAGGAAATGATCTTTTGTCGAGTCTCGTCTGCTCCAGCTCCTTTTTAAGAAAAGTCGCTCTCAGAAAGCCAGGCTCTGCTGGTAGGCCGGTGCGGTATTTCCGAGCTCGGCAGGGAGGCAGGGTCGTGTCACCGAAACAGCTCTGATCGTTTGCCAGGGCGCTTCCCCAGCTTTATAAGCCTTTATCAGAGTGTTTGCGTCTGTCACTGCCACACAGGAGCGAATTATCCCAAGACTAAGGCACACTGAGGATTCCAGCTTTATGCTGCAGTTCGGTGGATTCTGACGTGGCAACCTGTGCTACCAGACTTATGTTGGAGTAGGATTTTAACCTAGAATTTGAGGTGGACTTGAGTTAAAGTTCTGTGTTGTTCTTCTAAATACAATACAGGACCTTTAAAAACCGATTTTCTTGTTTCACACAGCTGTATTACCAAGTCTTAAATTTTGCTATGATTGTGTCTTCTGCCCTGATGATCTGGAAAGGGCTGATCGTGGTGACTGGCAGTGAGAGCCCCATTGTGGTGGTGCTCAGGTGAGTCAATGGAAAGGCTTTCTGCTTCAAGTCCAGGAATTGTTTTGCCTTTTGTCTGGTCCCCCTCCTCCTTGGATACAGTTGGAATTTGAAATGTCACCTATTTAAAGAAAGACTCAAACACTCGCTTTCTTCTAGCTGTGTTTGGGCTCCAACAAAAAAAGTCACACTGTCAGTAGCCATGGCCCAGTTCCCACTGAGGTTTGTAGGAGCAGTAGATGTGTGAGACCTTTTGAAATCCAAGTTCCTTCACTTAATGGGTAAACTCCTGCAGATTGCTTCCTGGGATTTGGGTTCTGTTAAAGGTCTGAGCAGTGTAACTGAATGGGTGAAGCTACAGATCTCAGTCAGAACTGTGGATTTATCTGTAAGAATTAAATGTTCTTTGATTTCATGGTGCTTCTTTCATTTATGCCAACAGACTCTCTTTCTTGTTTTTTGTAGTGGCAGCATGGAGCCAGCTTTTCACAGGGGAGACCTGCTGTTCCTAACAAATTTCCATGATGACCCAATCAGAGCTGGTGAAATAGTTGTTTTTAAAGTTGAAGGCAGAGACATTCCAATAGTTCACAGAGTTATCAAAGTACATGAAAAGTAATGCAATTTGGTGGTTTTTTGTTTGTAAAGCTCCTTTCCTTCCCCATGGCTTTCAGTGTCAATTTAATTGTGGTTTAGTGTGTGAGAAAGTCAAGTGAGCATCAGCAGTGAGAGCAAGCTCAGCTGTAGGATGTGATCCGCTTCTGTCCCCAGTTCTGTGTCACACTTTGTGAGGGTCTGAGACCTTTCCCTCAGCGGAGCTGCTCAGGCTTGGAGCAGGTGGAGCTGTGCCCAGGAGGAATCTTGGCAGCAGGAATGTGCGTGGGAGCAGAATCCACATCTGTGCTGTTGGTTGTGCAGTTGGGATTTTGGTTGTAAGATGTAAATTTTTGATGGAAGGTGGAGATCCAGAATCAGGGTGCAGCCTGACAGAGTGTGTGAACTTTGCTAACTGAAGTTTGCCAAATTTGATTCAGGATAAAAGAAGAGACTCTTGTTATTCTTGTGTCTCTTGGCCACGCTGCCCATGACAGTTCTTGCTGAAAGCAGCAGGGAGAGGGCTTGGTTTGGCCTTGATTGCAGATGCCTGCCCTGCCAAACAGTTCTTCCAAACCACAGTTCTGCTCCTAGTTCTGCACAGTGAAAAGCCAAGCTGGAGGTGGCAAGCAGTGATGTATTTGCTCCATGAACTGAAGGTGTTCATGTCTTGAGTAGCATCTGTTCTTCCATGCTTTTTTAAAATTTCCAAGAATTGCTTATTTAATTTTTTTTATTACCTAATTTGTTTTTATGAGAACTCCTCATTTCTTGATATTGGTACTTAAGCAAAATTCATTTGAAGACTGTAAACTTAAGAACTTTATTTGAATTTGTGTTCTGTGGAAGATGCTGATAAACACACAGGATTTGTTGAGGAAGTCTAGTGCCTGGATGGACAATGTCCCTTTCATGTCCATTGTGTAATTGCTTACATCAACTGACAATCTAGGAGTGTTGTAAAAAATGTTTCTTGCTTTTTATCTATCTGTTGATAGATAAAGTCAGTAAAGTCTGTAACGTTAATGATTTAATGGTGGTTGTTCAATAAGCAGGGCTGAAAGCAAACGTTGTTATCTAATCTTGTAGCACTTTTCATCCTCATTTGCTTTGTAGATGTTAATTGAGATTTTTAAATTAAGTGCTATTTAGTTTATCACCTCATTGCCTTCTAGAGGAAATGGGAACATCAAATTTCTGACTAAAGGGGATAATAATGAAGTTGATGATAGAGGCTTGTACAAAGAAGGTCAGAACTGGTTGGAGAAGAAAGATGTTGTTGGAAGAGCAAGAGGGTAAGTAAAGCAAAATGTACTTTGTAATTAAAGAGAAAAATTAGGTCTTAAATCGGTTCTGCTGTTGCTACAAACCAGATCTGATGTATTTTTCAATTTCTTAAATGGAATTGTAATTTAAAAGAAAACCTGGAAAAGTTCCTTCCTATAGTCCTCACACTGATGTGGAGTGTGGGGGGGAAAAAAAGGGCATTTAACAAATAGTTCACCTGAAAATGCAATATTAACCAGCTTCTCCTTGTAATTGCTGGGAATTTCTAGGAAATTGTTTTGGCATTCCACAGAAATTTTATGGAAGGTTTGAGCTTTTGACTTTGTCTCCTTCTCCTTCAGTTGAGCTGAAATCTCTTCAGATTTTCTCAGATAACTTTGATTAAGGAAAACTAATGAATTTTACTTCCTATTCAGATCCCCATTAGGTGTAGATTGTGGGATCACACTGAAATATTCCAGACTGAGTAACATTAAAATACTTCCATGTAATATTTAAGGGTCAATTTTACATTCACCTGTTTTGTCAATTACAGGTTTTTGCCCTATGTGGGAATGGTAACTATAATAATGAATGACTACCCAAAATTTAAGGTATGTATGCTGACATTGTGAATACTTGAGTTGCTAAAATAACAAGTACAGACAATAAGAACCTTGTCTCTAAGCATACATGTTAATAGATTTGTGCCTGTGGTTTGGTATCTAACGTAGGATGAGCTGGGTTTCCTTGCTGACTGTTGGGCAGTAGAATTTGTTGTTTGTAAGGAGTTGAAAACATATCATTTATTAGAATTTTGTTAGTTAAGCGTATGCAGTTGTGATGCCTGGTTATGATGAATTTGATCGCTTTAAAATCTTCCTGCAATTTTGTAGGGCCAGAGCTCTGTAATTGTGCAGAGTGTGATGTTTGAGAGGGCATCTTTTGAGCAGTTTGTGCTTTCAGAGCTCAGTGGAGAGGAATTGTAACGAGTCTGTGTTCTGTGTTTCCTTGCAGTATGCTCTGCTGGCAGTGATGGGAGCATATGTACTGCTCAAGCGGGAATCCTAAACTTGAGAGCAGGGGGAAACACCCAGGGGGAAACAACTAATATATTTCAGATGGTTTCATTTCTGTATACAGTTACAAAACTGTGCAAGCTTTTGTCTTGTCTGAATAAACGACTCCTAATGAGTGAAGCTGTTGGCTGCTGGCTAATTCCAAAATGATGTATTTAGCACCTTCTGCAGACTGCTCTCAGCTAGTCTGGCACTGACTGGGGGGACTGTCGTGCTGGAGCAGCCAAGGGCTCTCCTGCCATGCTGCAGTGGGTTTGACTGGCTGCTGCTGCATCTGATCCCACTTTTTCCCTCCTGTTGGTTTTGGGGGTTATTTTTCATCTGTCACTGCCCTCTTTTCTCCACGATACATACTGTTTTGGTCAGTGCTTGTAAGGACACAGAATCTCTGAACAGGCAGTAAGTTCTAGGAGTTTAGTCAGACTTATGCCTAAGTTGGCTGGTTGTGGCTGCCAAAAACAGCCAGGAAGGGGAGTTGCGCTCCAACTTGGTACTGAGCAGTGGGGACTCACAGCTTTTTCCTTGAATTTGAAATTTGCTCCTTCACGGGTGAGGAAAAAATGCAGATGGCCTGATTTTTAGAGGCCTGGTTTTTAGGGACTGTTTGTGTTGCTAGCGCTCGGGCTGTTGATGATCTGCCTTTTGTGTTCTAGCTCTTAAACTAACCCAACAAAAAGGTTTTCTGGGGCTGTAATAACACTTGTAAATTACTGAATGAATAGCACAGTAGTACACTTCAGAGATATTGCCAAGACGGGGAAACCAGAACTCTTATGCCAGTTTGGAGAATGTATTGTTCTCTCCTATCATATGACAACTGAATAGTGTTAAACATAAAATTGATTTTTCATTTAAAAACTTACCTGATAACTGTCTTTTATGAAATTTGGTATTTTTCTCTTATCTTCAAATGTCAGTGTTGCATTTTCAACAAAGCAGAACTTGTTTTCCTTGCTGGCTTTGTTTTTGTAGCTTTGATAAGGAACAGCATGATGCTTTTTTCCTCTGGAGTTCTGTTTCTTCTGTAATCCCTTACCTCTGCAAAAATACTCTATTATACAATAATGACACCTTTTCTATTGTAACAGCTCATGGTCAGCAGACAACTGCTGAATTTCTCCAAGTAATATTACTTCTTTTGTGTCCTACTAAGCGGTTTTCATGTCCAACTGTATTATAAAAGTTACTTATTTTGTGTCAAATTATATAGACATAAAATTGAGTATAATAAATGGCATGGCAGAATAATGTTGGGATCATTAATGCAGTCTTCCTGGAAGTGTATCATCCCAGTTAAGAAAAAATAATGTGTTTTTTGGAGACAGTGTATGTGGAATAAGATTTTTTTCTTTCTCTTGGTGTTGCTGAAATCCAGATTTTTGCTGTCCACCTACCCTAATGCGAGCACAGTCAGCACAGACTTGGGGAGTGCAGTTGGACATTTTGCAGCTGGCCAGTGTGACACTGGGATCCAGTCACAGGAGTGGCTCAGAGCCGTGCCAGGGGGGATCAGAGTGAATGTCAGGAAGCATTTCCATACTGAGAGGGTGCTCAGACCTGGAGCAGCCTCCCTCGGGAGAGGGTGGATGTCCCAAGCTCAGCATTCCAGGGGCACTTGGACAACACCCTTGAGCTTCTGGGCAGCCTGGAAGGGCTCAGGCTGTTGGGCTGGATGGTCCCTGTAGGCTGTTCTGGTCCACAGGCATAACTGCTTCCCATTTGAATTCTCCAATTATTGAACCCCTCCACCGCAAGAATCATAAACCCAAACTTGTGGCTGCCACAGCAGCCTGGCACAAGTTAAATGTGCAGTGAGAAATCACTGCTTAAGCTTCAACTGTCCAGGACTTCCCAAAGTGCAGCACAAACAGTGTCAACTGTCTTACACTGGGCCTTGTTAAATGAATGTTATTATTTCATATTATTCAGCCTCTGTAAAGTTGTGGAGCTCTTTTCTGAGAAATGTCTTCAGTTCTTCAGGGAGCTGTTGCTGCACTGAGTCGATGTTGAGATTATTTGCAGAACACCTGCCCTGAGTGCGGGTCAGAAATGCTGGAGATTAGTCTATTCAGCATCTCCAACATTTACAGAGTATTCCTCAGTGATCACGCCTGTTATTACGTTGGGGATAGGCTTCCACCAGTGTTTGTTCTGTACATACGTCCTGGCTGCGTGTAACGCCAGGATCCCTACAAAGAAAATGATGAAAGGCACACCATTCTTGTGTTATCCCTTTTTATAGCCATCTAATATGCATTGCTGATAGAACAATGATGCTTGTCTAAAATGTAAAGGAAGTGGATTTTAATCCACAGTGTTGTCGTGGTAATAGCATTTAAGAACCATGAATGTTTTCCTGCCATGAAGCACAGCAACGTTTTGCTTTGCCATGGGGTATATGAAAAAGGGAAGGATATTTTAAAACAGAGAGAGCTGTTTCTTGATGTTTACACACAAATTGATGTAATCAGGCTTCTTCTTAAAGATTGTCTTGAGTGAGTTGAGTCACTCACAGTTCATAACACCCTTTGGTTGTACCTGGTTCCTTTTCTGTTCTGGGGGGTCCACAATAATATTTCTCTATATAATCAAGTTACTATTTTCCTTAGAAGGGTAATCAATTAAGAATTAGAATAAATCCTTATGAACAACTAAATGAAAAAGGCATAGTACATATACAACATATGAGAAAGGTTTATTTGTTTGCATGGTATTTTCAGTACAAGAGATTTGGAACTGAGTAAGAATTCATCTTTGGTGGGTTTTGGTTTTGTTTGCTGAAAATGGACAATGTCCTCAATTTTTCAATTTCCTGCCTTGATTGCTCCAAACAATTAGAACTTTCTCTGGATGGCAATGTTTTATTTGATCAGCTGTCACTCAGCACAGAGCACATGTCAGTAGCTGTACTGTGGGCTGCACAGTGCAACTTGAGGCTTGAGAATACTGTTGTGAATTAAGCAGGAATGCATAATTAATAACCAAAATAAAAGAATGAATCACATTAATCAGTGAAAGAAGATGAAACAAACTGTGACTAAACAAGGGAACAATTTGGCTCAATAGAGCAGGATACAGGATTTACTTCAAAAGGAATTGTACAAGATTTTGCCTGGAAATTATGTTAATTCACATCCGTGTGAGTTTCCAGTAGTAGGGATAGTTCAGTTCTGTCATGTGGGGCTAGCTGGAGGAGCTGGCAAGTTCCTTACAGTCAGCTCTGCTCTGTGTATCCCAGCTCCTGCCATAGTTCTCTAGACAGCAAAATCATCGCATTACACGTGGCTTCATCCTGTCCCTGCTGTTCTCCTGGCTGAAGTCCTGTAAATGCGCATCCACTTTACTGTCACTTGTGACTGGAAATTTAGGAGATACTGGAAATTACAATAAGCTCTTTACACCAGACTTGCTGTTCCAGCGAGGGACAGGGAGACCCTTTGCCCCAAGTGCAGCCGAACCGGAGCCCGCACGGTGCGGTCCGGCAGGATGGGGGTGACGTCTCCCCCCGCGGCTCCCGGGTCCCCTCCGCGGCTGTCGCCGCCCTCCGAGGAGCTCCGGTGCCCGGGCGCTGCCGGCAGCACGGCCCCGAGGTGCCCCGGGCCGCCCTCGGCGCCGGCCCCGCGGACGGAGCAGGGGAGCACGAACTAGCGGGACGCGGCCGTACTGCGGAGGGAAGCGAGAGAGAGAACGGCCCCCCCGCCCGGGGCAGCGCCCGGGCCGGCACCGCCCCGGCTCCCCCCGCGGGCGGAGCGGCCCCGTGAGGAGGCGTCAGGCGCGGGCTCCGCTCGGGGCCCGGCTCCGGATAAATGGAGGGCGGCGGCGGCGGCCCTGGCGGAGCCGGAGCGGAGCGCGGCACCGGCGGCACCGGCGGCAGGGCAGGATGCGCGGCGGGCGGCCCGCGGCGCTGCCGCTGCTGGCACTGGCGCTGCTGACGGCGCAGGGCGGAGCGGCGCCCCTGCAGCCCGGCGGGACCCCCGCGCTCACCAAGATCTACCCCCGCGGCAGCCACTGGGCTGTGGGTAAGTGCGCTTTAACTCCTACAAAGGCGCTGGAACGCGCGGTTCCTGCGTCCCGTGTCCAGGCAGGGTAAGTCTAAAACCTCAGCTTCTCCGTCCCCTTTTATTCCAGCGAATCTTAGCAAGAGCCTCTCTCTGTCTCCAGACAAAGCTCTTGGTAATCGCTGCCCCTTTCTCAGCCACTTTTTCTCTGACCATTTAACACAAGAGACAGAAGAAATTAATACACTGACAATATCTTCACTCCCAGTAATGCTACAACTCGACATCATCTATCCCTTCCCTTCCCTTCCCTTCCCTTCCCTTCCCTTCCATCAGTAGCAAAGTCCCATTGATGTTTGAACAATCAAATTTTTACCCGTTTTCGTTAATTTTGTGCTACTTTAATTGTTGATACAGGACATTTAATGGGGAAAAAAAGCACTGGAGATTTTCCTTATGGTTTTGAAGAAGAAAGCAAGACACCATTTTCAGCATTACCTGACAATATCAAGCAGCTGGAAGAGTATCTGCAGTGGGAAGAAATCTCAAAATATTTGCTAAGGCTGCTAGAAAGGAATGAAAATAAAAGTCACTATTCAAAAGGAGGGCTCCCCTGGTATACCAGGAACACCTGGGAGACAGATGACAATAGCAGTTGGAAACATGTAAGTAAGATAAAACCTGTAAAGATACTCCATGTTTTCAGTTTTTGGTTTACAGTAGCATATCAGCTGGTGGATTGTCCAGAAAAGCAGCAGAAAACATTTCATGTATTAGACATTCAGTACAGTAAGACTCTGCCCTTGATTGCAGATTGTCACTCACCGACTGTATTTTTGATGACTTCATTTGCTAGTGGGCATAAACACGGCATGCATTCAACAGATTTTAGTGCCTGGGCTCCTTCAAGCTGCTTGGTTGGGGCATTTTCTCCTTTTCTTTTTCTTTTCTTTTCTTTTCTTTTCTTTTCTTTTCTTTTCTTTTCTTTCTTTTTCTTTTCTTTCTTTTCTTTTTCTTTATGCTTAGGTGATCACATCGGCAGCAGATATTGCCCAGCAAAGCCAAGCTGGTGTGAAAAACAAGTGTGAGGGCAGGAGGAACAGCATCACACTGACCGCCCCCTTCCATCACCCTTCAGGATGTTCTGCCTTGGGCTAAGTAAAGCCACAGGGCTGCAGAATTTTCTCTGGTGCCAGCTTTGTCCCTGTTTCCTTTGCCTTTTCTCCAGCCCATGGTGCTGGCTACTGCTGTGGTCATTCCTGGGTTTGCTAAAGGAGTCTGGGGTTACTGATAAGCTGCCCCTCCTCATCCCTCAAGCTGATGTTCTTCCTAGTGCTGTTGCACAAGACAACAAGGTTTGGAACAGATTAATCCCTGTTATTTTGGGAAATCCTATAAAATACACTGGGAAGGATAACTGAGGCTTTAAAGAAAGTAGTTGGGGTCTAATGTAAATCACAGCGTCCTCAAGAAAATTCCTTTTCTTATATCTCAGGCACAGTCATGGTGATAAAGCTTCAGAATTCTTTCGGGTGACAGTGAAATAGAATAAAAAGATTAATACGCCCCCTTAAAGACATTAATGGGAAGAATTTTTCCTTCCCGTATTCTACTGCAATATGATGTCATTAATATTCCTGTGCTAACTTTCAGCCTGGTTTCCCTCCTGAAATCCTGGTGCAATCAAATCAATGAATACTTAGGCTTTTATTTGAATGTGGGTAAAAATTCACCCTTTAAATTAAGCTGTGATTTAAATCTCTCACACCAGTGATACGAATGCTGCCCATAGGTTTCTTTTTGGCTGTAGCTTTATGATAGTGATGCATCATAGTAACTGATTATTAATACTGTCTAAAAGAGAAACTATTTATTCCATCTCCAGTTCTGCAGTGTGCAGCTTTGTAATCAAATTAAATGAACAAATTCCATTATTTAATGTAAAGAGGGAAATGTTCTGACTTCTAAAAGTATCTGTCAATAAATCCTACTTAGGAAGGCTGGAAGTTGCCTCCGGTAAGTTGAATCATATCCATATATGTGTACTTTCACCGTAAATTAACATCCGCATTTCTGTGGTCAGACATTGAACATCCTTATGGAATAATGAGGTTATTGCCTTAACCATCCAGATTTCTGCAAGGATTAGTAAAAAAAGCTCATGTTTTTCCTGTGACTAAGATAGAAGACAACTTGCAGAACCTCATTTGGCCATAGAACTTTTGATGTCCATCTTTCAACAGTTTCTTTGTCTCCACCCTGAAGTAAAATCTAATGAAAGGAGCTGTAGCTGTAATTTCCTGCTGTTGGACACAAACAGCCTAGACAGGATATGATGTCCTGTTTTCCCCTTGGCTTCAAGAAAGCACCTGAAATTTAAGGTACTTCTGAGGTCTTCCTTCTAGATGAAGAAAACATGAAGATCAAAAGGAATGTGCTTTACTCTTTTGAGGGCTGCGATAGTTTCCTAAACATTTAAATAGTGAGAATTATTTTTCATTTTAAAGTTATTTTGAACAAAAGAGGCCTTATTTATAAAGGTGGAACTCTGGTATACAGAATGTGACATTCATGTGCATGGTGGAACAAATGCATACTGGCCTTTGGGGGTTGATTGTGTAGATTTGTCAGGATGTGAGGGGTTTCAGGTACACAGGCTTTGGTTAGACAACACTGTGGGGTAAGGTGCTGCTGTACCACAGCTGTGGAAGGAGTCCATGCACAGGAGAAGATTACCAGGTAAAGGAAGCTGAGGATGATGCACAGCGCATCCAGAAAATTTGTCCTTGGCATAAAATACTTTTCCAAGCATATTTCCTGTGAGTTTGGAACAGAAACTTTTTCTAGGAGGAACCGGACACCAGAATTGCAGCGGGTTACTGTTCCCTGTGCGGTGGCCTGTTGGACTGAGATACTAAATGTGACCAAAAGGAGGTAAATACTGAACCCAGCCAGCAGCTTCTGGTATGGCTGTCCCAGGGGCACATGCCCACCGAGGGCTGCATTCCCCAGGAGCCTGCCTGCAGCCCTGTGCTCCACCTGCTGCACACAGCAAACACTGCCTGTGTTGGGAAAAACAGACTCCAAGAACTTTGTTCCATGGATGCTTTCAAATATAGCTGATTTAATTCATAACTTGAATTTTAAATTTAAGATCAGGAAGTGCCAAAGCTAGAACTAAATACAGATAAGTGCCTCAAGCAACTCAATTCAGGGTCTCTCTTATTAGCCCACATCATCCGGTGCATCACCACTGATGCTCACACTGGGCTGCATATTTCTTAAGAATAAAGGACTCACTCAGAGGAGGGAAATAGCTGTAACACACAAATAGTCAAAAAATTGATGAGGTGAGCCCAATACTTCTTGGGGTTTGGCTTAGGATGGTGCACCTGTGTTATTTTATTTTCAGTTAATGCCTTGCCTGCTCTTTATTCTGTGAATAAATTACAGTTAATGTAGTTAAAAGGGATGGCAAATCTCTCCTGCAAGTTGGACTAAGTGCAAAAGTAAGTTGGAAAATAAGCTTTAAATTGTTTATATTAGTTGGCTTTTTCACACTAATGAGACAGGATATAAATGAGATGGCACACAGAATTATTTGGGAGAATGACTTTCCTCCTACTTTGACAGTTGGTTATTACACTAACCAAGACAAATGGGGTCTGTTTCGGAAAGATTATTAGGAATATGTTTGTTATGTGAATGCACACAGCAATTATCTATTAGGTTTATTAACTTATAGAAGCTTTATTATCTTAGCAAATTACTTTATTCAGGACTGGACTATAAATAATGTATTTTTCTTTTTATTAGATGATGGACTATCTGCTTCAAGTTGTGAATATGAAAGAGAGCGCTCCAAGCTGAAAGAAGATCACTAAATCATGAAGAAATCGAATACTTTCTGTAAGAGACTATATTTCACAAGCACTTGATTGTATCAGATAATCAACACGGTCACTTTTCTGTACACAAGAATTCCTTTGTGTAAAGTACTTAAATACACATATTCTTGTATGGTTCAGCAAGGACTAAATCCTCTACTTCATTTTCAAGGTTGCATTTTCTCATTTGAATGGCTTTGATATATATATATATATATAAAATTGTCACGGAAGGGTCTTCCAATTAATTATATTACTTACCTATCGAATAATTTCATCTCTTAGTTTGAAACTACATGACATTGCAACATTCGCAATAAATAGTAACAAGAAAAAGGTGGAGTTTATGCTTTTATTTGAGTTAAGCAGTGAAATTCGCTGTGTAAAAGCCAGTAGCAAAGGCCACTGCCTTCCCCGGGACAGCGCGTGTGTTGTACTTCCAGCCGCTCTGCCGGGAGCCTCCGTGCCCCGTGTGTGCCCGGGGATGGCGCTGTCCCCGCCGGGAGGGAGCCTCCGTGCCCGGTGTGTGCCCGGGGATGGCGCTGTCCCCGCCGGGAGGGAGCCTCCGTGCCCCGTGTGTGCCCGGGGATGGCGCTGTCCCCGCCGGGAGGGAGCCTCCGTGCCCGGTGTGTGCCCGGGGATGGCGCTGTCCCGGCCGGGAGGGAGCCTCCGTGCCCCGTGTGTCCCCGCCGCCCCGGCCCGCGCCGGCAGCTCCGCTGTGCCCGGGGGCGGAACCCGCCCGCTCCGCGCGCCGGCCTCCTGCTGCCGCCGCGGCCGGCAGGGGGCGCCCTCGGCCCGGCCGTGAGGGGAGCGCTCCGGTGAGCCCCGGGACCGGCTGAGCCCCGGCCGTGAGGTGAGCGCTCCGGTGAGCCCCGGGACCGGCTGAGCCCCCTCCGTGAGGGGAGCGCTGCGGTGAGCCCCGGGACCGGCTGAGCCCCGGCCGTGAGGGGAGCGCTCCGGTGAGCCCCGGGACCGGCTGAGCCCCCTCCGTGAGGTGAGCGCTGCGGTGAGCCCCGGGACCGGCTGAGCCCCGGCGTGCAGGGTGTCCCGGTGCGCTCCGGTGCCCGGTGAGCCCCGTGGCTGCGGCTGTTTGCCGTATCTCAGTCGCACCACACTGCCCGGCTCCGCAATCCCAATCTTTAAGGGGCAGAAGAGTCATATGACACAGGGATGACTGCCAAATGTCAGCCAGTTTTAACATAATGTCTTAGCAGAACACAGAGGTGCTCAGAGGGGGGACATGGTATTAATTCTACTAGAGAGACTGGTAGTATCAGCGTTCTAGTCCAACGAGCTTTTGGGTTCGCTTTGTTTGTTTGTTTGTTTGTGTTTTTGTTTGGCTTTTTGTTGTTTGTGGGGGGGTGTTAGTTTGTTTTGGGGTTTTGGGGGTTTTTTGTTTGTTTGGGGTTTTTTGTTTCATTGTTTGGTTGGGGTTTTTTTTTTTTTTTTTTTTTTTTTTTTTTTTTTTTTTTGTTTTTTTGTTTTTTGTTTTTGTTTTGTTCCACTATTTTCTCCAATGCTAGCATTTTGCGGGTGGGTACTCTGTGGCTGACAAACTACTGAAGGAAATCCCAAGGTTTATAGCAGCGACAAAGGAGGACGGCTTACTGCATAGAAGAGAGAAACTGAAACACTGTAGCTGAAGGGAACCCCCTTGAATTAACACTTGTTCATAGTACCTCCCTAGAGATGAGGAAAGATGTAACGAGGAGCTTTGAGCTGTTACTTGAGATGTTGCAATAGTAAGAAACTGAATGTCCATAATTGAAATGGCTGTAGATGTAGCCAGGGCAGATGGAAATAAGATCGTTGAACTTTCTGCGCAGAGGAAGGGAACAGTACTGCCCTCAACCCCAGCAGCTAATAGCAGAAATTCAAACTATGGCTGAGCAGCGCATGTTTTCATGTCACAGGGGCTGTGAGCTACCATGGCAGTAGCACACACAACAGCCATCCTGCTGCTCCGGAGGGAATGACAGCTTCCAAACCATCCAGCAGGGACTGAGGGTCCGTCCTGCACACAGAGACAGTCCTGCTCCACCGGGAAGCCAACGAGCTGAACCTCAAGTCAAAATTAAAGAGCTCAGGCATCTGCTCGTTTTCTTGAATTTTGAGAGGATTTTGAGCAGGGATAGAGAGAAGGAAGGGAGACCAGAATACACTCTTGAGAACAAATTCCATTATGGCATTTTCCTCACAATTACTCATTCTCTGGCAGTCTTTTTCTGTATTATTCTTCCTTATAACTTCAGGTGTTGAAAAGAAGTCAAGTATGGACACTAAAAATACTACGTTGCTAATACAGTTTGAGCAAAAGAAGACACAGACCACTCAGAAGGCCATGCTAATAGCCTTAGCAAAGTTAGAGTAAAGAAGTGGTTAAGGATCTAGATGATTTAATCCAGTTTTAAGAAAAGGTTTTACAGTGAGCAATTAGATGCTGTTTAAGGAATTAATCGCTAATGGGTCATTAACTCTGACTGGTATTGTACAGTTAACAAGCCGAGGCAGGATTATTAGACTCAGCACCCAATTAAGGAGGAGAAGATATTTACAACAAAATGAACAAATGGGCTTTTAAAATGGAATGGGACAATTTGAAAGAAAGTGTAGGAACACAGAAAACTAGACAGGCTAGAAGAAAGATGCGTTTGCATATCCCTCTGTCTCTTTATTTGCCCACTTCTGTGTAGCTGGTAAAATATTCATTTTTAGCAATAAACTCGCAGCTTTCCTTGAAGGATATGACTGCACAAAGTCGATCCATTTACAGGGTTCACCTGTACAAGGTATAACAAACACTTGTTTAATATGCCAATAAAAGAACGATCACCATATCTTGCCATAATCTTTATTTGTTTGCAGGCGCTGGATCAGGGCCTTATTAAAAGTGAGCAGGTGTCTTCAGCTGCTACTTCTGCTGCCCTGTCGTTGTGGTTTTATCTACTGCCACTCTTCGACTATCTCAAGTAACCAAGCATCAGCGCTGGTGACAGCTGATCAGGAATTAGAGGGCTTCTTTCCAATGGCTTCACAGGATACAGAAGAACTGTAGGTAAGAGAAAGGGAGAGTAGTAATGCCAAAATACGGGAAAGCACTATTGAAATCTTGGGGAGTTGCTTATTAACCATGAGCAATAAGCACAGGTGAGAACTTTAGGGCAGCAATTTAATGTGCTTGCCTGCAGGAGGGTTTTCAGCTTCAGAGCCACAGCTGGACTACAGCCAAGTAATGATAAGTGAGATTGTTCCTACCCTGAGAAGGAGGAGTGTGGAGAGCCTGTGCAGTCACTCATTAGTGTGTGTCTCTTGCTGACATAAACCCGGCTATGCAGGCACTTCTCAAGCACACCAAGAGAAATCCTTCTCTTGCAGTCACTAAAAATGCCATGCCTTCTTGCAACTGGTGATGCAAGCAAAGCTTACCTGTGAAAGGACCACTAGAATAAGACCTAAAAACTGAAGCAATATGATTTTTCTTCTCCTTTAGGTGTCCTTACTAGAAGTTAGCAAAATACCTCCCTGTTCCTGACAGCAATGGCAGTTATTTTCCTGGCAGCACTTCCTCTCTCTGCCAAGGAAGCAAAGAGATGTGGGCTGGGGAAGGGTGGGCACCGCCACAAATGCACACACAGTAGAACTGTCAAGTCCAGAGCCCAGCAGGACAGTCTCCCCCAGCAGGGCTTCATTCCCCTCAAATTCAGGGGGGACCACTTACTTGGCTTCCTGCATGCCCTGGACCAGCACAGCTCAGGGAAGGGAAGCTGGGGGTCCTGAACAGTGTGTGCTTTGGTCCAGCGAGGCAGGTTGGATCTGCAGGGAGGCTGGGGACAGAGGAAAAGGCGTTTGAAAACAAGAAGGATTCCTATTATCTGTAAAAGAAGCTCTCCATACAATAGATGGGGACTGCTGTGGAGAAAGCTATGAAGGGATGTTTAGAAACTGCTGTCTGAGGTTAAAAAGCTCTCTGAAGTGAAGCTGAACAAGGCTGACATACTTGTTTCTGACTGGACTCTTAAAAGATACGCACAGATTGTGAAAATATAATTAGACGCCAGCCTTTGTCTGGCCACAACGAGTGGGAAATGGTGAAAGGAGAGGTCTCCCAGTCTGCATTGAATCATCCCCAGGACACAATGAGGGCACTTGTGCATCCTTCTCTCTTCCCTAATGAGAAACATTAATTGCCACAACCTCCCGAGTGTGTAGAGCACCCCATGCCCAGCAGAGGAGAAGGGGTGTTTCATTACAGCTTCTCAGCCCCATTACAGGCAGTAACAGAGATAATGAAAAATAAAGATGCCGCAGTTTTAGTTCAGGCAGCCTGGCGATGGGCACTGGGTGGGCAGGGGAGCAGGCATGGCCCAGCTCTGTGCCAGCCTCCAGGGGCTATCCTGGGCAGCCAGAGTGGGCAGGATGAGCCTGCCAGGCCCCAGCCAGGTGTCAGTGTCCAACCAGAGGCTGTCTGTCTCTCCCTGTGGGCAGCTGGGCTGCACGGGGCAAGAGCCCTGGGGGTCCTGCCATTCCCCTTCTTTGCAGAGGCAAGGACTGTCACTGACTCTGGCCTGCAGAGCCTACCTGAGCCTGGCACTGTTCCACAAGGGCAATTGTGGGAGTGGTGTGCCTGGCCCAAGGACTGCAAGGGTTCCAGCCCCGCTGTGCCCACTCCCATCTGGGCACACTCTCCATCATGGGGATGCAGGCCCCAGTGCCACAGCCAGCTTGGGCAGTGTTCTGCTGATGGAGAACAGAGAAGAGCCCACAGCCAGGCATCTCCCACCCCTCTGTACATCACATGGAGCAGAGGGTCCAGCCCAAGATGCCCATTTGGGTTCAGAAACATGATACACAGCCTCCATGCAGAATGTGCCATTTAATGGTGTAAAAGTAGAACCCCCTCCCCAGGTACAGCAGTCCTGAGCTCCCAGCCACCTTACATAGCTCTTTGCCCTGCTGTAGCTTTTATTGCAACTAAAGCATCCAGCCAAGGAGGGAGAGCAAAAGAGATTGTTTTTCCTAAGCTATGATCAGGCCCCTAACTCTTCAGGTGTTGTGGAAAAGGGAATTAAAAGGACCACAAAATACAAAAGCAAGTCAAGGCGTAGGGGAAAGGCGGGTGTAAGGGACAGCCCTCCTGTGCCTGGCCATCCATCCGTGGCAGCCAAGGCAGGGTAAGGGTGCCCCTCAGGCGTTCTGGGATGCGTCTTCCCCATGGCTTTCTCCCAGCTGCTGAGAGGGAGTTCAGATTGTCTGCCAGGGCTTGCCAATGGACTGGATGTGCTCCTTGGCCTTCAGCCGCAGGGCGGCAATGCTGGTGTTGCGTGGGTCTGCCTCATCCAAAGGGAACTTGTCCACAAAGGTGGCTCCACACTGATAAGGCGGTGGTGGCCCCATGGCCCCCAGAGGCTGCAGCGCGTGGGTCACTGCTGGAGAGTTCAGGAAGGGCGGCGGCGTGTAGCTGCCGGGCAGGCTCTGCGGCGAGGCCACAAAGCCAGGCAGGGTCTGCAGGGCCGTGCTGCTGGGCACCGGTGGGCTGAGCCACGTCTCCAGGGGCAGGCTGCTGCTCAGAGGACCCATGGGTGCTGCCTGCGGTGAGCGGTTGAATGAGAGGATGGGCGAGTCCTGCAGCTTCATGGAGGTCACCTCCAGTTTCTCCTGCCGCCTCCACTTAGCCCTTCTGTTCTGAAACCAAACCTGCAAGCAGAGCTGTATCAGCCAGGCCCCAGGCAGTGGAAAGAGCTTCACCTCTGGCTGCAGTGGCACACGCAAAACGGAGTGAGGGAAACACGCCTTGCCGACCTGGGGCAAAAGGGAATTTGGGGGGCTCGAGCGTTCCTCCACGACCCACAGCCCCGGCTCGGTGGAAAGCAGTCCCTCAGTGGAGCTGGCCCGCCCATCCACCCGCCACTGCCCTGGCACGCAGCAGATTCAGCAGCCCCGGGCTGGGACACGCCGCTCAAAGGGCAGCAGCACCGACGACGCGGCTGCCGGACGCAGGTCTGCCCGAGCCCCGCGCTGTCCCGCCGGCCGGGCCGGCGCGCGGCTGTGCGGCAGCCGTGTCCAGCGCTCCAGCGGGGCCCCGAGTGTGGCCGGAGCCGTGCTGCGGTTACGGGCCCGCGCGCCGCACCGGGGCTGCTCCGGTCACCGGGACCACGGGGCTGCGCCGAGGCGCGTCGGGCCGGGCCGTGTGTGGCTTCCCGGCGCCGGGGACCGTCGGGGCCCGGCCGTCGCGGGGGGCCGGGCCGGGCGTTACCTGGACGCGGACTTCGGGCAGATTGACCTTCATGGCCAGCTCCTCGCGGCTGTACACGTCGGGGTAGTGGGATTTCTCAAAGGCACGCTCCAACTCGTGAAGCTGGTACGTGGTGAAGGTGGTGCGGTTTCGCCGGTGTTTCTTCTTGGGCTGTTCCTCTTCCGACGGCTTCCCCTCGCCGCTGCTGCCAGCGGGCAACTCGGGGCTGGCGCTGCCGGGACAGTACGGCTCTGCGAGGGGAAGACGGGGGGTCACCGGCGGGATCTCCCCGCGGGGCTTGCCAGGGGGCGTGGGGGAAAGGCGCCCACCCGTCCGCCCCCCGGTACCCGGCGTTCGTCCACAGCGCTCACCTTGGAAGCGCTCAGCGCGGCCCTGGGGCTCGGCCGGCGGCTGCTCTCCGGGCATCTTGGGCAGGCAATGCCGGGGCCCTCGCCGGTCCGCCTCCTTGGCGCTGCCGTCGGGCGGGAAGGCGCCCAGCAGCCCGTCTTCCTTGGTGAACCCCAGGATAGCCTCGATGCTGTGAAGCCTCGACGGGTTTCCCCCGGGGCTCCGCGCCGCCGGGGCGGCCAGCGAGAAGGCGCCCTCGGCCATGGCGGGCAGGGCGCCGGGCGGGTGCATGAGGCGGCCGGCCCGGGGCTCCGCCGCGCCGCTGCGGTCTTACCCGGCCTCAGGGCGGCGCGGGCAAGTCTGGCACGGTGTCGCCGGGCGGGCTGGCCTCCTTGGGGCGGGGGAGGAGTGCCAGGGGGCGGTAGGCGAGAGGGAAGGCGAGGCCCCTGCATCTCTTCGGCGTGGAGGGGGAGGCAGGGCATCCCCCCGCCCCCCGCCGCCCGCCCCGCCCCTCCCCGCCGGCTCCGGACCCGGCCCCAGTCCCAGCCCCAGGCGGCGCCGGGCGATGCCATCCGGAGAGCCCGAGGCGGAGCGGGGCGGCCTCCGCTGCAGCCGGGGGCTGGCCCGGGCCGAGCGCCGCGGTCGGAGCCCCGGGGCAGGGGCAGCGCTGTCTGAAATCGCGGTGGGACGGGCGGCGAGAGGCGCGCCGGGCACGGGGGGACAGAGCCGGGACGGCGAGAGCCGCGGCAGCCGCTGCCGGGGGCGCGGTAAAGGGGACTCAGCGAACGGGAAGGGAAGGGGCGGGAGCCCGGAGGTGCCCGGCCGGAGGACAGCGGGTCCCTGGTATGGCCCCGCGCTGTTCGGCGGCTCTCGGAGCCTGGCCGCTTTTCTCTTGTCCGACGGCCTCAGCCCAGATCCTCCCGGACGGTTTGTAGGTGCGTCGGTTTCACGGCGGCCGCTCGAAAGCTGCCCTGCGGGACGATCCGCGGTCCCGGCCCGACTCTGCGGGACACTGCGCCCTGTTGCCTCCAAAGGCATTTCACAGACCAGGTGCTTCTGGGCAGGATAGACGCAGAAGGTGGGTTCAGCATTTCAGACTTCACAAACCCGAGGGAGCACTAAGCAATATTTGCGAAGAAGTTTTCAAGTATGCCACAGAGTATTTTCAAGTATGCCGCTTCTCACAGAGCCTGTGAGAAGAGCTGATTCGGTGACCCTGTGCTCCACGGTGTGAGTGCGGCTGGCGGGGTAGCAGGCAGGGCATAGCTTCATGGGGGATGCAGAGAGTGTTTTTGGAGGTGAGGCAGGGAGCCAAATCCCACACATTTCTCTTTGTACTTGGCTTGGTGGAAGGCGTGGACCTACCACAGGACCTACCGGTAACAGCATCACGTCTCCTGCATCGATCTTTTCCCTGCTTTTTTCTTTCTGTCATTTTCATACTAGCATTTCCCAGTTCCTCTGAGGCACCAGCTACCTTTTGTCCCAGCTTGTTTATGTGACAAACCCAGTAACATCCAGAGTGGTTTTCAGTCTACACTTAGCTTTGGGGATGCTTCCATTTGAAGCCTGAGGAGAGTGTATGTGAAAGAGAAACACCACTGCTACTCCTTGTTCTTCCAGATGTGTTAGCTAGTCTGATAAGTATGACCTCTCTCAATAAATCTGCATTTTTTTAGTTCTCCTTCTGCCCCAACAGGCTCCATATCATGTAGATTTTTTTCAGAGGAATCACTTCAAAGATTGGCAGTGCTTGCTTCTGCCATCATCCATACCTTTTGCAGGTTTATGTTCTGGTGTCCCAAAGTAGATTTCTTTTAGGAGTGCACAACTTTTCCTAGCTTCAGGGGAGGTTTGCCTTCACTGACTGCTTGGGGGTTGGTTTGAGGCCGAAAGAACTCAGACATCCGTTTGCACAGAGGGAAGAGGCCAACAGAAGAGACAAGAAAAGGTTAGTGTGGCTTTTGTGGACACTACAAAAAGCCAGTCAATACCATTGTAGGGACATTGGAGGGTACTCAAAGCAATCAGCCAGGGGCCATTGTGTTCCTTTAATCTACATGTGTGTTTCCCAGGAACTCTATTAGTGAAGATGAATGAACTGTGCAATGTCCCTAATTTCTTCTAATTTGAAGCTGGGGGTTTACAGCACTCAAAATCAGCACAAAACACACCTGTCCCTCCAGAAGTCCTGGGCAAAATTAGGAATCAGTTTTGCTTGTAGTTGAGAAAGATAGGAATGTGAGATGAAGGAGCAAAAACCCTTTAGTCAGTGCCATAAAGGGCATTAGATCCTGGCAGAGATGCTGCTTTTGGGGTACCTGTCAAAGTGGTCAGTTACAGAGTCAATACTCGATTTTTTGCTGTTAATCACAATATGAAGGCAGAAAAAAAGTCTTCTAGCCCTGGAGCACGGTGTTTGCGTCCCACACAGGACACAAGAGACCTTCCTCCCTGACAGAGAAGGCTCCTCTTTCCTCAGCAGTAGAATATTCCACTTGTGTTTTCCATGTGGAGCTATATTTGTCACTGTAGCATCCTCCTTGCAGGCGAGTGGAATTGTTGAAAGAGGAAGCCACTCCTTTGATCCCGATTTGAAAAAGTACCTGAAAAAAACCCCATAACCCTGTAGCAGAGCAGAGAGAACTCTGACTCTTCCAGCTCTAGATCTGTCTTTTCTCTCTTGCCATGCTTCAGGCACAGACTGTGTGACATGCATGAGGCATCACAGTGCTCCAGAGAGGGAAGAAGTCTAATGGTTCCTCTGATTGCACAGAGGGTTTAGATAGGCAAAGAATGGTAACTGAACTTTTTCCTTTGGGTCTGATGTCCTGGCTGTCAGTTGAATTGCTTGTAGCCCTCTGGGATTTGTATCGTATTAGTATGAAGCCTCAGAAACCGATCCTGTGGTACATCCCAGCTTTGCAAAGACCTTTGACCTTTGGAAACTTGTGGGGGCACCCAGAATCAAATTTGAGAGTATTCGTTCTCTCTCGAGGTAGGGTTTGTTACTTGCCTTTCCAAGTGGTATCCCCATTTCATCACCTTTTTTATTTTTCTTTTGCAACGCATTATTAAAATTTCTGCTGAAGTTATGCTCGGAAAGTAACAGAAGTTCTCAAGATGGCCCATCTGTAAAGTGCAGCTGTATGCTGTACCTCCTTCCTGTACATGTATAGTGAAGACTAAAGGGAAATAGTTTTCATCCTGTAGTCAGTGCTGAGACATATGCATGGGATGTGGTTTCACACAATGAAATCAGCATCATAAAATGCCACAGGTTCCGCCTTCCTTTTCTCCTGCCTTTTCTTTATGTCCAGGTGAAATAATTGCTGCCTTGCAGGGCAGAGATTTGAAGCTGAAGTCACACTGCAGGAGAGACATCACTCTCCAGACCAAAGATGTGCAACAGGGGGGACCTCCCTGAAAGACAAATGGGGCTTTCACAGTCAGACTGCAAATCAACAAGAGGGAAGCAAGGAAAAGGAGGAAATATTCACCTAGAGCAAACCTGTATCCTCCTGCAGTTTGCATGCTCTGTATCATCCAGGAGATTGTTAAAAACAACCCCAAAAATGGAATTTTTCCTCCCCAAAAATTCCTAAGGGTGCAGTTTCAGAACCTTCTTGAAAGCATAATGCATGAGGAAGCTGCTGTCTCCTCCTGTCACTGTATCACTCACACTTTTGTTGTTTTTCTGCTGAGACTTTTCTTGATCTGTCCAGGAGAATCAGCTGTGTTTTCTCCACCTCCCAGAGTCCTGTCTGGCACCCAGGAGTTGCACAGAGATCTTGTTGTCCTGCTGTCTGTCCAGGTTGTGGGTGTGGAATAGGCTCTGGGAACCAGGCAGCCCTTTCTGGTGGGAGCACCATGGACTGGGTGCAAGAGCGCTGGCATTTGGGCTTGCCATGCTCATAGGGAGGGAGGGGAGGTTCATGCTATAAGGCTATATTAACGCAATCCTTCTTTACTTGTTTTCCAATTAGCCTAATTGAATTCAGATTGCTTAAGAGTGGGCACTAGAGACATTTATCTTGATGGGATGACGGTCTTGAGCTCCAGCGATCCTATTAACTCTAAGAACCCAAATCCCAGGTAGGGTCGGTGCAGCAGTAGCTGCCATGTGACCTAACCCTTTAATCTGCTCCTGACAAAGACACATGGACACACAGACATGTCCCTGTCCATTCTCACACGTGCATAGCTGCATGCATGCGCGTACATGTGCATTTGTGCACGGATATGGACACAAACATTCCCAGACTCACATACCAGCACATGCAGTGGCTGCCCTGTGACCTGTCCCCAGAGCTAAGCACCTTGAGAGCTGCATGTACCTGGGGTGGCCTCACCACCTCCTACTCGTGCTTCCCCAGGCCTGTGGCTAGCAGCTGAAGATGGGAACAGCCGGTGCTGGAGGGATGAGCCCTGCAGGTGCTGCCAGGAGCAGGCAGCCACCTCCAGCGAGCCGAAGATCAGGCTCCTCTTGAGGGCAGCACAGATTTGCCCCCCCTACCCTGGCTCTGCCACTCCAGACTAAATGTGGGAGCTCTGGTCTAACACTGGTGCCTAAGGCAGCTCACTCCTGTACCCGCAGCACTTCAGTGGGGGTGGGCTCCCATCCTGTGCCAGTCCCAAGCCACCTCCCAGTCCTGCTTGTCTCTGCCAGCCCTGACACTTTTTTTGGAGTCTCATTAATCGTTTGTTTGGTGATTCTGACTGTACTTTCTTCTCTGACCCTTTAAACTGTGAAAATGCTGATCCTATATCTGCTGACAAATATAATTAGATCCTTTAAAGCACCAGATGCTTTCAGTAAGATTTTTGGGAAGTTCCAAGCACATTTTAATTCAAAGGTCAAAATCCTTAGGCTTGTTTATTTTGGTGTTTCATAGATAGGACAATTCAGTCTGTAAAGCAACACAACAGTGTGGAGACACCACCCAGATTTATACCAATGCAGAGGGAAATGCATTGAGCTTCACAAACCTCAGGCTGGTGAACTGAGCTGGTGACTATTTTATTTACTTTATGTGAAGACCTCCTAAAAGAGCTCACTTGTCTTTCCACATAGATAATTAGATTCTGTGGTGCCATGTGAGAGCAGAATCCCAAGAGGAAGAAATAGAATCAGAAGTCTTGGTGGTTTTAGGCAAAATAGCTCTGATGCTTGAGGGACCTGCTGAAGATAAGTTTTGTGCACTAAAGAAATTACCTGTTAGATGAGAGCCATTTAATGCACTAGCACATCCTCTGGAAAGAGCAAGGAAGGTCAGAACTTGTAAATTCTGTGTTTCCTAGGTAAGAACTAAATGAGTAAGAAAAAAAGGTGTATTTTCTTAATGCTGCAATGGGGAAGAAAATAGATAACAGGTTTTCAAGCAAGGGGAGGGGAGAGAGAAAAGACAAAGAGAAAAGGAGGGAAGCAAGCAAGGAAAGCAGGAAAAGAGAAACAAGATAAATCATACTTAGTGCATTTGTTAATTTAAAATTATTATTTTTACTTGGTTGATTGGAGACAGAAAGAGAGAGAGAGAGAGAAAGAGACTTATAAACCTGTAGGAAGGTGCTGCATGTATTCATTTCCAAATTTAATTTCCAGGCTAGTTCCTAGAGAACTTACAAAGCCATTCATGTTATAGAATTCCTTGGGAGTAGCAGCCTGCATGTTCCATAGACACAGGCAGATGTAACATTAGTGAGAGCTATGCCTTTCCTCAGGTGCCCCACCCTGGCATAACCTTCCATGTTTAGCCTTTGATGGAGACAACTCCCAGAATCAGCGTGGGGAGCTGGTTTTAGCCTTGCGCTGGTACCCCCAGCCCCAGAATTTGGCACACAGAGCAGACAAGCAGAGTCATTGCTGTCCCTTGATGTTTGAAGTGTCTTTGAGAGGCTGGGAAATGAAAGCAGACTGGAGAAGCCTGCACTGCTCCAGAGCAGGGCTCACTGAGAGCCACCAAGCCTTACTTTCCTACAAGTCCCCACGCAGTGCATATGACAACATTTTTGACCCAAGCTGTTGAGTTACATGCTTCACTTTTTGCCTTTGCTACACTTAATACAGAGATGATTTTAAAAGTCAAGGTTTTGCAGCAGATGTCAATATCTGAACACTGTGTTTGCCTCAAGATGCTTGAAACAGACATGTTTTTAAAAGAAATATGTGTTTATTTCTGAAAGCAGGATTAAATGAGCTGTTACCTCTATGTGATGTATCAGAAGTACAATTTTGTTCAAACATACACATTTAATAGCATTCAGTCATGTGGAAAAAATGGAAAAAGGCACATTTTTTTTCCCAATATTAACTTTTATAAAGCCATTTTTTTTCCATGGGGGAAAAAGTTATGTTCAAAACTGAGGATCAATTCTAACTTCCTTTTAGGCTGTCCCAGCAGGTAAAATTTTACTCTCCCCTGAGGGTTTTAAGTCTCTCTCTCATCACTTTTCTATATTTACACTGAATGCTATAGAGCTAAGTGCTTCCCTCTGCCTGCTCTCCCTCTGCATCCCCAGCAACACAAGACTGAAGGTACAGCCTTTGGGCAGTGGTGGCTGTTCTACATCATGGAACATTTCTGCTCAGCTGCCTGTTTCATCTCAGTGAAGGTGGCCTGTGCCTTTTCTTTGATGGCATCCATGTCCATATTCTGGATGTTCTGCAGCTGGCCCAGGATAGAGTCCTTGTCTTCTTCCTCCTCCTGATCTTCTGCCACCATCTTCTGAAGGTCTTCTGGCAATCCCACATCATCTCCAGCCATCTGTATTTGATTCTCATCCAATTCACTCTAAAGCAGGAAACAAAACCAACAGATGAGAGTATTTCTGCCTCTTTCCAGGATCTACCAGTGAGCCTCTTGTTTTGATTTTTTTAGGTTTTTAGGGAGAGCCAAAACATGCACAGATTTTTCAGTCAATTTTTTTTTTTTTTTTTTTTTTTTTTGTGTGCAGCTTGTAAATTCAGGGCCTCAATCAGCCTCCATGAAAGTTCTAAGATTTTTCAGGCAATGTCAATTATATTTCTTTGAAGGGATTCAGCACTGTCAAAACTGAAGCCCTCAGTGTCACTTGCCGTTTTAGAAATCTTTGCCATGCTGATGGGGCAGGAATTCCATTCCAAGTTATTTGTAGCCCCCAAAACCATGCTGCAGGACACTATCGAGCCTGTCAGCCGTTGTGCTGTGCCTGTCAGCTTCTGGTCAATGAAACAAGAGCTTCAGAAGAGCTGCGGCACCATTTCCTTATTCCATGGTTGGGCGCGGCGGGGTGGGTGGGGGGGATTTTTAGATATCAGCACTAAACTGAAGCCTTCTGGAAGAAAGATGAATGAATGACTGGAAAAAGGGTCCCCCATCTTCCCAAACCATGTCCAAACTCTGTCTAGGTCTTTGGTTGGCCTCTCTGGGTTGTGGTGAAGAGCAGGGGCTGCCTGGCACATAATCAGTGTTGCGGTGCTGCTATGTGGGGTAATAAGAGGACTTGGGCAACAAAAGAGAGGAGGGAGGTTGGTTGTGAGTCTGGGAAAGCAGAAGGAGACAGGAGAAGAAACTGGTTAAGCAATTAAAAGGGCTGAGATGCAGTAAGCACTACACACACTTGTTTCCTGCCTGCCCACTGAAATACACCATCAGTGGGATTATGTCAATTTTTCAAACAATGGTGATTTTGTTCACATTTTCTGGTGGATTCTGATGGATCCAGAGCTCAGAAGAACAGGATATTTCGACACAGTTCAGACATCAAAGATAAGCATTAATGCCTCATTACATCTCCAAAATTAACCATGACAGCAGCAAAGGCCTGATATGAATAAGCAGCAATGCTATCAGCAGGAGGTGTTTTTTAGAGTGAGGGGTATGGCTTTTGCATGAATGAAAGGACCAATGAATGCAAGAACATATATGAGCAATGTCTATGGTTTGCAGGCCTTAGCAAGGACAGGCAGGCTGGGGGTGGTCAGCTGCATAACCACTATTTACAGTTCCATATTTCCACACTTTATGTTTGCAATGACTCTACTTCCCTTTAATCTGATTTTCCCCCATATCTCCTGTGAAACTGTAGGGAGCTCTAGCAGGATTGTTACTGCTATGTGGAAAAAATGGGTGAAGACATCTCTTCACCTTTTTAGTAAGGGTTGCTGGAGTCAGATCTGTGGGAGCTAGAAACAATCTCCTGAAGAGGTATTTTTTATGGATTGTGTAGCAGGAAAAATTGTTTTATGCTTTTATTCAGCAACTGATGGCTATCAGAGGAGTTAACCCTTTCAAAATCCTCATCAGTCAGTAGCGATAGAGGATAATAAAAAAATGTTAATTACTGAAAAAGTGCCCCTAATCAGACAATCACACATGCTCTTTAAAATTATTTATAATTTAATCACTGTAGTGATTCACATCTTTGGCAATGTGAACAATTTTCTGGCATGTTCTTGCACCAAAGTCCACTGTCCTATGGAAGTCTGGGATGTGATGTGCAACAGTTTGGGGCTTCAAAGGGTTCTCTGGCCAAAAAAGAATATATTGAGATATAGTCTAAAGCAGTACAATTCTGCCCAAGCTACCTGCCTCTACCCACTTGACATTTATTTTTAATAGACCTACAATGAGCTTCAACAGGGTGTGGTTGCTCAAGAAGCAGCAAAGAAGCACATGATGCACGTATGGCCTCTTCAGTTCCTTCTAGAATTTGAGTGTTTGATTCTTGTTTACTTTGATTTGAAATGGAAAAGTGAACACAGAAGCAACATCTCTTTTACTAAATTAAATATGCCTGGCACGGTCTCTTGCCCCAAGGCCAGCTGGCCTGGAAAAACCCACTGGGATGCTATTGAACTCTGCACCCTTCCAAACAGGGTGGTCCCATCTAACTGCCGATTGGGAATGCCTGTCCTAACTCCCAAACTGGCCGTGGGAATTGCTTGGGAGAGTGCCCAGGCCAAAACTGGGTCAGACATTATTCTGACAATTCAACAGCATAGGCGATAGAGTCTGAGTGCATGGTAATACTTTTTCACCCTGATTATGCCTCTGATGTAGTCAGTCCCAGATCTATTTTGCTATAGATGCAATAGAGTTCTTTACATATACAACAATACACAGGTGTGAGCAGAAAACTGGCTAAATATCTGCTTTGTTACAATTTGACAGTAAAGTCCTCTGCCCAAATTAAGGTGCACGGGTCCAGTTCAAGCATACCAACTTTATTTTGTAGCATGAAGTGTGTACAGAAATGAGAAAAAAGGTGAATGAGAGAGGGAGAAGGATTAAGATAGTGCAAGCAGGAGATGGTCACCATCTGATATCCCAGGGGAAATTCTTTCTCTGGCTCCCACAGGTAAAGGATACAGTTTAACATTAGACAGCTCCATGTCCACTGGGCAGGAAAAGCAATGGCCCTCAGGGAGAGAGCTTCTTTCACGAAAAAGTTTTGTCAAGCTCCCTCAAAGGAAGACAATGCCCTCCACAAGGGGAGAAGAGCAATCAAAGTTTGGTATTGCTTGTTAAATGGCACTTTCAGTCCTCTGAACAATGATGGTAAAGTCTTCTGTGCAGCTTAAGGAGCAAAGAACACCAAATGCTGGTTCAACGCTGCTTGTATGAAGTCTACTTGTAAACAAAACAGATCAAAGCTCACAGACTAATCCACAAGGGAACCAAACTCTTTTCCAGCATCCCTGTGTGATGTACTGCTTTACTTATGCCTAGCTTATCCTGTCATAACATTTACCTATGCTAATGTGCAGAGATCCTTAGGTAGCTGACTCCAGACCTCATCCTGTGATTCATCACCTATAATGCACCAGTAACATACAAAATCACAGTTCACCTTGCCTTGACCTGCGGGTGGGACTTAAATTAGCAACACAGCAGCAGCACCGTCCTTTTGCCACTGAAGGGCTGCAAGTACCTCACAAGTAGGTACAAGGAGTCAAATGTTGGTACCACCAGCCGTCCTCCCCGGAAACACCCTCAGAGAATCCAGAGATCACAGCTTGGAGCACAGAGCTGGTGAGCAGTGCAGAGCAGTGGGGACTGCTCCTTCCTGACATCTGCATTGGGGCTCCATTTTCCACCATCAAATCATGCTCCTGTGTTTAGACCTTGCAGAAATTAATTGATTACTGAATCCCAGTTCAGGAAAAAGGCAGCAAGTGGATAAGATAATTTGGTGAGGTTTTTTTTTAATTATTATTAAAATATTAATGTCTGTATTTATATAATATTTTAAAATGTTTTGTATTAATGTGATGCACTGAATATGCCAAAGATGAAAAAGTTGTCCATAGATCAAATGTCTCATGGCTAAAAACATCTTTCTGATGACAAACCTAAGTTGACAACTCTGTTAATAGGATTAGGTTCATTAAGGGTCTACTTTCTCTTATAAATCTGGCCCAGATAGCATGGAGCTTTAGATTTTATGTGGCAAAGGGGGGCCCTGCTTAGTCCTGAATTCCATGTTTTTACTTAAAATGCTTGCTAGTGATTGATATTGGTAATATTCAGTGTTTCTAGACTATACTAGGCTACCTGAAATTACTTTCAATTTTCAAAATATTTAATGCATTATCACAAGCCTGAGAGCATTTTTTGCCAGAATGTTGTATTACAGCACTGATTTTTTTTTTCAGGGACACATTAGCATGTATGTAGTAGTTTCATTCTCTTCCTGCTATAACACGTTTTCATAAGGGCTGATGAAAACCAAGAAATGCTGTATAGAGAGAAACAAATGCAGGAAAACGTATCCTGCAATATTGTTTTCTGGCTTAGAGCTACTCTCCTACCTTGGAGACAAATCTTCTATTGTTATTACTGAAATATGGCCCCAGAGAGCACAAGATCCTACTGGAGATGGGTCAGATCACCACTGCATACTTGTGTGTCTATGAGGTGCTCAGCCAAGGGAGACTGGTGACCTGGACACCATCTCCAGCTGTAAAAACCACTGCAAGTGGGAGAATTTGAAAACCGGAGATACCCAGCTCCACTGATGTTTAGTTGAGATGTGGACATTCAAGTATCCTGGAGCTTTCCAAAGCAGCCCCTCTTGGGGCTGAAAGCTGTGGCAAGACGCTGGGTAAATGCTGTTCAGGAGCTGTCTCAGCCTATGCCTCCAAAAGGAAAGCAAAGCCTAATGATATTTTACTCCTCAGCTGCTAATTTAAATGCTGGTGTTTAGAGACTTAGGCCTCCAATCCAATAAATCACTTAAAATCTTGGACTTAATTTTTTTGCATAATTAATCTTTCTGTAATTAAACTCACCCTCAGGGTATGTTGTCCAGCTAGAGCACCAGAGGAACCAGGCTCTTAGGGGTGGAATGCATCTTACCTGAGTTCAGATGCTGCCTGGCTTCCCTCTGGAAGAGACACAGCCACTGGGAGGTGACCCAGCTCCACCTTGAATGCTTATTTAAAAGTTTGGCTAGATGAGGCCACAGGTGCTGGTCTCTTTCTGTTGATGATAAGTCCCTAAATGACTTGCTTGGATTAAGCACTACATGTTTTAGCAGCTAAATTTATAGGAGATAGATTCTTTACCTTCCTCCATTTTAATTAATCAAAAAAACATGGGAAAGTACTGATCAGAAAATGAGTGGTAATGACTCGTAGCTGACAGGTCACTAATACAAATAAACTCTCAAATTGCTAAGAACCACATATCCTTGAGGGGTATAAATGAAATATGCCAACATCTTCCCAGTAGTGACAGGTCAGAGCAAATTTGTGATCCAAACCCCTGGGGAAGAGTACTCTGTCCTGTATTACCTCTCTGCTGCCCATGGCAGAAGCCTACAAAATACCACAATCATTTAAAAATTATTTGAAATAAGTTGCTTGAAGATTTTGCTTTCAATATTTTGGTTTTCCTGGAAATATTTGACAGTGCCAAGATCACTAAAGAAAAAGGAATGGACAGTTTAAAATTGGTTGAAATTTGGCCTCTGGGCTAGATGAGCTCATGAGCTACAGGCTTACCTTGGGCAGTCTGTACTTTTCTCTCAGGTGAACCCTCAGAACAGCTCGCTCTGCTTTTTTCTGTGCAAATGCTGCATCTCTTTCCATCCTGGAAATCAGAAAAAATATTTCTTCAAGATGCTAACAAAAACAACCTTTTGCACTAAACCAGTTGCTTGGCTGCAAAAAGCTACACAAGGGAGTTATTCCCCAAGATAAGTAACTTGTCCAAAGGCAAAAAAGGAGCAATACCAATATAGTGATGCCAAGGGGACACACTTCCTGTGCTTCTGTCACCTGTGAATTTTCCTGGTCTTTCTTTGTGCATTAATTGTTTCATAAGAGGAATGAATTCTGAAGCTTCTCTGTATGGAAGAGCACTGACTTCATCTGTGATTTTATAAAATGTTTTCATTAGATTTAAGAACTGGTATGCACTTTTTTTTTTTTTTTTTTTTTTTTAGATTACACATGCATTTATCTGCAAAATGTGTCTCCTCAAATATTTTTGGTAACATTTGATGACACTCATCTTTCACCCCCCTCTCCCTTTAATTTCTTTTTTCCCCGGTAGCATTTTCATGGAAGTTCTATTGCAAAGTTGATCTTGTTTCAGTATAGGTATTTTGGCACGTAAAAGATACTTCCAAAATGAAATATTACTTTTCCTCTGCTTCCAAAATGAGTGCTTGCATTTCTCTCCCTCCAAAAACAAAACCCCCACAAACAAACCTAAAATCTGAGAAGTAACCAAAGCCTGGTTGTTTATGGGTTCAAAACTGCCTGAGCACAAGTTCAGCAAGGCATATTTATTTTTCTGGTCTCCACTCCTGTGCAGCTGAACACTGGGCAAAATCCATGGAGCCCTGAAACAGGAGCATGCTCTGCCCATGTCAGAGATTTCTGACACAGCACCACATCTCATCCAGAGGTGATCTTTTCATTTAGAGTTTCTAAGTGTCCTATAGGGTATTCCTGCCCTGCTTCCTCAGTACAGTTCAACAGGGAAAGGACACTTGCCCCACTTAAAAACAGTATAGAAGTAATTCTTTTCCTAGGTATTTCCCTATCCCAGGAATCCTGTGTTTCTTCTCAGTCTCCATAAAGCATCTTCCTGCCAGCAGGTGGACATTTCTCTTTTAGATATCACTTGACAAAAGGAGGAGCAAAACATTCTGTGCTTTTTTTCCGGACCAAATTAGACCTCTTCAGGTCTTCCTGATTGAAATGTCTGATGCTAAATACAGACCTGGATACCTCAAATTCCATCAGTCATTAACCTGGCACCTATAATCATCTTACAAGAAGGATTTACGCAACCATTATGTAATTGACCATTAGAGGAACAGATGCATTTGAGATTTAAAAGTCAATAGTTTTATTTATAATTATGCATGGTTTGAACTCCTACACACACCAAATCTTCCATTTTACTTGTTTTCATAAACACAGCAAGTGATAAAGATTGTCTTTACAGACAAAATTGAGACTTAATTGATTTTAAAGTTCTGCTTTATTTAGTAGATTAAAAAAAAAAAACAAAAAACAAAAACATCTTAAACCTTTGCTCAAGATAAATGAGCACTCGGTACTTTTTCAGGTCTGCCATAATAAATGTGGACAGTGAAATATTACATATTGAAAGTGTACTCCACGTAGAGTTCTAGAACAAATCATACACATTACAGAATTAAATCCTGCACTACAAACATCTTGGGAAATTTTTCTAGATAAAGTAACATCACCTAGGAATGAGTCCAGCATATCAAGCATATCAGCATATCTCCTGCTGGAGATAGCAGGAAAGCATAGGAGAGAGTTGCAAGATTGGGGGAGGGGGGGCAGGAAGAGGGAATGTCATATTTTACCATTTCCAGTTGGGGAACTTTTCTTTTGGAAAGTCTTTCTAGCAAAGATTCATCTGCTTTTTAAAAAAATAGTGAAGAGCAGCATGTTTCCCTTCTTCTTGGGCTATTTTTATTTGCACAAAGTTACCAAGAATCAGCCCCATACTCATAATAAGGGAACAGGTACTCACTTCTCCTCAACCATTTGCTTTTGATATTCCTCATACTCCTCTCTGGTCATTCCTGCAGCTGCTGCTGGATCAGAAGGAGTGCTTTCTTCTTTGCTTTCTTCCCCTCCACCTCCAAGTCCCAAATTCTTTACCTGGTTGCTCAACATACTTTTCATTAGAAAGGCCATCTTCTCAAAAAAGAAAAAAAAAAAAGAAAAAAAAAAAAAAAAGAAAGGAACTATAAGAAAACAACTACAAGAAAGCCAAACAAAAAATGTTTTCAAACACAACAGTTGTATGTGAGAGAGTTTCTGCAGGCACATCAGCTCTTCAAGGGCACAGTGCTAGTGAAACGTGAATGCCAAAACCAGTTTGTCAGCCATAATCTGGATTAAAGAAAGAACTCCTTAATATATAGAGGCAGATGGTTCAGATTACTCCAAAAAAATCATTAGATGCAACTACCTACTTTTCCATTAATACTTTAAGCTAATTGTACACACACACAAATCAATTGTAGTGTGCAATAGCATTTTAATATCTTCAGTCTTGAAGTTTGCTCTCACTTTCTCAGAGATCACAGCATTCCCTGGATCTGAATTTAAAACCTGCTTGACTCAATAGCCATAGTAAAATAGCAAAATTCAAGCTACTGAGTGGAAAACCCTCTGATAGGAGATTTGAAAACTTGAATTCTTCATTAGGCAAAACCCCTTATTCTTTTTATCCATTAATATTTTATCCCGCTGGACAGAAATATTTTGTGTGTTTTTTTTTCAGCCCCTCTTAATATGGTTGGTTTATCTTGCAGATGAATGAGGCATCAGTGTTACAGTTGCTTTATTTCAAGAAAGTAACCCCAAAGAAAGCAAGTCAGATCTTCCTAGTGTTCTTCCTTTGAGTTTCTGTCAGCTCTTCCCCAGGCTGTCTCAATCTAGACCCCTGCTTTGGTGCTGCATAAAACACCTGCTGTTTGTTATCCTAACTGCTGATAAAGGATGACTAAATCTGAGTCTGTATGCCAGAAAAAAGTATGGATACCTTCTGGGTCTAGATTGTTTCTGTTGGTCCTTATCTTTCTAACCTTTAGTCACTTCATTAGCCTCACCAGCTCTACTCAAGTGAAGATTTCCAGGATCTGCTACCTAGATCATAGACTATTCTGAGAAAGAAAATCACCTGCTAGGTTTCCCAAGTTCATGAGTTTGGGTTTTGAGCATTTTCCTACTGCACTGACTGCACATGCCTTAATGCAACATTCTGAAATTTTGATTATCTAAATGGTTCTCCCAGCACTCTCATAATTTCAGTGAGAATTGAGAGATGGGAGGATTCCAGTTTGCCTAATGCTTTAATCTATATTATAGCCTTTCTAATTAAAGCAGACCTATTACTATTTAAAAAACAAAACCAAAAGCAAAAGCAAAACAAAAAACAACACCACAAAAAACCCCAGCAAAAATCCCCAAAAAACAAAACAAAAGAAAAAAACCCCAAACCAAAACAACAAGGAAAAAACCACCACAGGACATTCTGAAATCCTGGATTATTAGCGACTCAACAAGAAACTCTTTCTTTTTGAAACTGTCACTCAAATAATGAATTCCGAATAACAGCTACTTCATCTTTATTTAAAATTCTCCTAGCTGGAACTTTGCAAACACTGATTTTTCCAATGTTTGGTCTCAAGGGTCTTCTCCAAGTGTATGGAAAGTGGTACCTGTTAAGCTTTGTGCTGTTGGTCTTTACTGAAAAGAAGGTTCCCTGACTTTTCTGTAGGCTTTGATCCCTCTAGAAATGTTTCTAACATAATTTTGTGCCTAGAAGTGATGCCTTCACAGGACAGAGAAAGGCGAGGACTGGCTTGCGGAGGGACTGCTAAGAGGTCTTGCCCTCCAGCTCTCAACCTTACAATCAGCAAAAGGCTTTCCCATGTCAGTTTTGAGATAACAAAAGATAACAAAAAGGGCTTTAAAAGTTATCGGGCCTGTTGGCACTGAAGCTGCTGAGGAACACAGGAGAGGCTGGTGACAAAAGGCACAACTCACCCCACAGTAATTCTGTTCAAGGCAGGTGCTCTATTGCACTGTAGAAACTTACTGCTTTTTGTTGATGACAGGAATCACAGACTTCATGAAAACATACAAAACAGCCGCTAATTAAGTACTCATGTTGTCACTTCCTTTGCTTTAAATCCAGGTCTTTTCCTTCTAGCTTAAGTGAAATCAAAATTAAAGACTTTGCTCCTGTTTTATCTGATGAAAGTGGGTGATACATAAAAGCCTGTGTTCCACACCCAAGGAACACCCAGATCTCTAACCGAAGCACAGAATTCAGTCTCAAAACAGGCAAATTCCAGAGGGAGGCCAGCCCAAAAATGCCACCCAAACTCCCAATCTTTTCTAGATTCTGTGCTCCTATCAGTCACATAATGCAAAAACACTTAGGTGCTCTTGAAAGAACCAGGACTCTGCCCCCTAATTCATCCCTCTACCAAGAGGATTCTGCCTTTTCTAGCAGCTGGAAATTAGAAAGAAGTATTTTAGGGTTTTGTCAGCTAGAATAGATTAAATTCAAGATTCCTGTCCTCCACTTGCTAAAAAACTTTCTCCTGGCTGGGGAAAAGTGACAGTCACAGAGGGAATTCAGACTCAAAATGCCATTACTCCCCAGTGTTAGGTAGAACTAAACTCAGATCTCTGCATGTTCTGACTCTGAACCGAGGGTAAAGAATGCTTCAAATACACTTGCTAGATTTCATGTACCAAACGAAAAGAAAAAGGCTTACTAAAAATATGTACCTTTATTCAAACAAGGTTATCTCTGAACTGCAAGTATCAATTTACATCAGTCAGAAAAAAACAAGAAACTGTCAGCTGTTTGAATTTAAAATAATTTTTTTAAAAAGTTGACATTTTTTGCTGTTACAGTCATTGATCATTGAGAAAGGTCGGATTTTCTTCCCACAGAAGTTACAAACCAGAGCAATTAATTTACAAACCGAAAAGCAGGTCATTTACAAACTGTACTGTGCATTTGACTTGTGAAAGATTCAGGGGTGACCACTGTTTAATAAACCCCCACTGGTACAATCCTATTATCTTGTCATTGCCAAATATTTGCACTTATTATCCACAACTCAAATAGAACTTGTTCTCCCTAATACTGTCCAACTGCATTCCCTGTCTTTTCCTCCTATCTGTGAAATCTTACTGGATAAGAATCAAACACATTGTCACTGCTCAAAGACACCTAGAAGGAGGCTACATTGACTGAAAAACATTCTTAGAATCCTAATTTGTTGCTATCACTTCAAGAACAGACAGGACGAAATTCGAGCTGGGCATCTGGGAGTTTTCTTTTGATCCAGTGAGTCAAGGAAGCTCCAAGGGGAGACAGCTGTGAAATGAATCATGAAGAAAAGTTACCAGTTTTCTGGTGTTCCATATTAGACCTTCTGTTCCCTACCTCAGAAGTTTTCGCATTGCATGTGGGAGACATGTCTGATCCAGCAGCCTCCTCCTGAAGAGAAAACTGTAGGCTTCAAGTTTCCTTCTAGACATCACCCCCAACCTGCTCTTCTTTCTAACCAAACAAACAGAAGCATGGGCTGCTCCAGCTTTAAATCAAAGGAATGGGTGGGTAAATTCACAGTAAGAAAAATCCAGGCTCATTCCAATGGACGCATCAGATCTGCTCCTCATTCTGCCACATATGTATCAAAATACTTTCTGCATGAGGGGTTTTGCAAAGCCTGCTGTGAAAGGAGTTCTGTTTGGATGTTGCACAGATGCAAGAAAGTCTGCAACTGAAAGGAAGCACCACTGTACACTTTCAGAACCATTTAAGAAAATATATTAAGTTTCATTACAAGAGTCCGGGTTGTAATAGCTTAGACTCAAGGCACCTGGAAATATTTGCTGGTGTTGAAAGAACTGAAGAGATAAATTCCAATAGGTTATTCTGCTTTATCTGAAAAGTTGTTTATTCACGGATCATCCTGAGGCAGTAGGATCTCATTAGTACAGCAAAATCTGCTCAAATTTAGAAATGAATCTATAAAGCTAGACCACTTGGAATATCCTCCATACTGCAGATGTGTTAATTGGTGTGTAGTAAGTGTCATTTTCTTAGTATAGCACAGACATTCACTTTTTGGACACTGTACTTAAAGTAACAAAATATATTGCATAGATTTATCATTTCTCCAAATTGACAGGCACGATACTGAAGTGTTCTCATTACAGTGAATTTGGCAGCATGTGTTGCACTCCAAGGGAGCAGACTGCAGAAATGCAACAGGAGTAGTCATATTACAGATAATTTTGGCAGATTCAGACAAACAAATTAACAGTTCTAAGTGAAATATCCTGATGCATTTGTGTATTTTACAGAATTTAGGAAACCACAGAACACTTATTCGAATTCTACATACAACTCAAGGACAAAGTCACCACAGATATGTAAACATGGCAAAATTAATTCATTTCACATTCCTAAGCTGGGCCCTCTGCTTTCTTTCTTTCCTGAAGCAAATGTTCACTTGATAAGCAGTATCAAAATCGCATGTTCAGTCTTATGCTTTTGATATCCAAACAGGAACTGACACAAAATACTGGTTCTACAGATTAACAAACATGTCTGAAGCAAGTTTGTGAAGAAATGGGTTAACATTTCATCAATATTTCATCAACATTTCATCAATAGCTGCAGTTTACAATACTCACCATGTCAAGATTTAAACCAAAGCATCTGTACTTGATACATGAAAGACTCAAGACAGCTTTAGAAAAGTAAAGACAAATTCACACACTAAATATCCTTGATGCAATCAGATTGGAAGATGGATAAAGCAGTCACCTTTGTTGGGAAAGTTCCACAAATCTCCCCAAAAAATTACAGACAGGCTTGAAACCATGAAAAAAGAAATCAGCCCCACAATATACTTGAAGGAACTACTTTATCACATTTTTTCTCACTGCCCAAAATCAAACTGCAAAACAGGGAGAGAAGCCTTTCTTTGCATGTTCTGTATAATTGGTTTTTTACATCAAGTATCAAGAGTCAGGGTCTTAAAGGCCTGTCTTTGTGTCCACATATTAAAAAGTGTTTAAATAAGAACTAACTAAAATATTCTTATACTGTTAAATCCAAGTGGTAAACAAATAAAATGTTTGTAATAAATTTTTACCCGCCAAAAAAAAAAACAAACCCCACAGAAGAACAGTTCTTTGAGGTGTGGGATTTTTTTACCTTCTTTTTTTTTTTTTTAACTGCTATGTCAGGACAGTTAGTAGCAAGTTTTCTGCACAAATCATCCATCTGCAATTCACACTCTGGACAAACACCAAGCCTGGGTGTTTTCAACTCCTCCTCTGGAATCTTAACAAAAGCAGAGGAATGGGGAGTTTGCCTTTCAGTATTTATGAAAAAGTCAGCTGAAAACACAGACAGGGTGCACAGTTTTACCCCATCCAGCATTTGCTCATTGTTTTTAGCATCAGCACTTTAAATGGGAACTCATTTTATTTAACAAAATTCAATAATTTATAATATTGAAGTATATCCAACACTAAAATTTCCCTCATTACAGAAGTGTAGAATTTTCTGTGCATACACACTGCTGTTATGTACACACAAACGGAACAGGTCGTCAAAAGAACTTTTTGGCTGCTGCTTCTTGTTGGCTCCTGAAAGAAAAGGCAGAAAATAATTCTTCAAGTCTTTTCAATTTGAAACTAGCTAACTGCTTTAAATTGTCATTTATCTGAGGATTAAAAGATTCCATTCCTTATTAATAGAGACTTAGAGAAAATATAAGTCGTATCACAAAAACAGAATATATTCTTTCCTATTCACAAAGACACAGGTAGCATTACTGTACTTCAAATTTTGCATCAGACAGAAAAGGAAAAAAAAAACCAAACAACCCCACATGAACAAGCAAACTGACTTTTAAAATACTCGTGAACATTTTCTGAAGCTTCTCAGTATCTGATTTGCCTAAATATCAGGGAAAGAATTGACTTTAAGTGGGATTTCCTTTTACCCTCTGGCACAGATCATTAATTTTCTTAGTGGATACAGACACTGTGGATCAACCACATCCAGGTGCTGGAATTACAAATGCATCACAAAGAACTGCAGGGGACCAGCTCCTTGTTTGTCTTGGAAATCATCATTCCAGCTCATGGCAAAAAGACTACCAAGCATGGAGGTTGTGTTTTTCATCAATGCAAATATAATTTCAACATTATGACATCACAAGGAGGGGGAAGAGGAGAGAAGACCATCCCAATTAGAAGAAAAAAAAAAAAAAAAAAGAAAAAAGAAAAAAGTTCAACAGTCAGGTTGAACCAGGTCAGCTTCCTACTTGATACATGGGGGGTGAAGGGGGGTAGAATAAACCAAACTTCATTATGATAATTCAACATCTCCAGTGGGTTCTGGAACAGTGGCAAATTTTGCATTCTTAGCGGTTTCAAAGACCTGACCAGTTTAAATCTCAAGTGACCCTATCTGCATTCAGTGTGGACCCTGTTGGGAGCAGAAGATTTAACTGGAGACCTCCAAAGGTCTCTTCCAATTGGAATGATTGCTTGTTTTAAGATTAACACAATGATAGCATTCCAATGACATTATCAGTCAGCAGTTCTAAAACTATTCTGTCTTTAAGCCACACAAGACTTACCTATACATTACATAAGCAATGAATAACACAGTTTGCACTGCCACAAATATGAAGAAATGCATTGTAGATAAGCAGGATGGAAACGGTGGCAACTCTGGACACTTTTGTTTCTCACTGGATGGCTAAAAACCAAGAAAAGAGCAAACAAGACATCCCATCAAAAGAATTACAAAACAAGGGCTTTGCAATGAGATGTAAAAATCAGAGAAGATGGAGAGAAACAACAGTACTCTGAAAAAATAATCTTACTCCTCATCTCACTCTCCCCTTCCACCTTTACATTTCTCAGACAAATTCCCTGATGTTACATTGAGGTTTATATGGGAAAGAATACATAAATATGGTAAATTAATCAAGGACCTTCTACAGATCATAAACTAATTCAGCTTAATTGCTACCTGGGCTAGACTAAGGTACTGCTGAATGTGAACACAGTCACACAGTCTTTTTTTTTTTTTTTTTTTCAGTAAGAAGCCTTAAGCAGAGCTGCCTGAGCTTTCCCCTGATTAAAGCTCTCCCTTGTGTGCAGAAGCACCACAGAATCTCCTCTGTATAGAGCTGTTAAGCAGGGGGGGAAACACACAAAAAAAAGCACCTAGAAAACCTAATTGCTTGACCTTGTTTCCACAGGAAATTAAGACTAAAAATCATGCTCTTTGTGCAAAACTTCTCATCAAGACGCAGATCATGCAGTTAGGTCAATGCAGCATAGTTTTAGCGAAGCAGCTTAATGAAGGATTAATTGCTCCCTAAATGGCATGCTGGCTCATCCTAGCATTTCACTAACAGCCAAAGTAAGCCGTGTTACACTCATACTTTACACTCCCAGCACACAAATTACCGTGTTGCGTTGCACTAAATGCTCTATGTCCCTCTTTACTACATGAAGGTGTTCTTTGATGTCATTGAAGTGCTGTGTTGTTTCATAGACTCCTGCAGAGCCAGGGTGTTGTGCCCCACTGATGGATCTCAGAGCATCAGTCACAGAACTTCTGAAACAAGACAAATAACAAACCAGCTTTCAACACACACCAGCTTTTCTACAAACAGCAGTGATTCTGGACAGCTTTTAGCTCATTAGAATTAGGCTGAAATACACAATTGCACCAAAAGGCAGAAAATTTTACTAGCTTTCAATAATACCTCTCAAGAAATAATCCTTTAGTCAAACTATGATTTTCAAAACTAGTTAATTGTGCAGAGAGTTGCCATTTGTAGAGTGCCCCGTCTCCCAGTCAGGCTGAGAATAAGAACTAGCAAATATTCTGTTGCCAGACATCTGCTTTGCCTGCCTCACTGCTGAGGGCTGTAGAACAAGAGTTCTGTCTGAGGCACTGGCCAAGCCTTTAGGATCAGCAGAGTTTGATGCAATCTTTGAAGAAACCCAAAAGCTGTTTGAAAAATAAATAAATAAATATATAAATAAATAAATTAAATCAGTCATGTAAGAAATAAAAACAAGGAAGAGGCTTTAGGGATAAGAAAAGATTTAGATACATCCTTCTTTCATGATTACCATTTATATGAGGAACTCAATTCCCATATGCATTGTCAAAATACTTAATATTGTCTTATTGTGAATTCATTTTCCTTCTACAACAAATGAAATTAAATCCAGAAAAAGTTGAGGTTTCATAACTAATTTGGTTTGAAGTAAACTAGTCAATGAGAGAAAAAAACCTTAATCTCTAATCAATATGTTTATATAATTTTCCCCTACTGTGCTGTTTCTTTTGAGTTGCAAAGAGGATTATTCTACAGCTAAAATATTTATCATGTGAATGATAATCTCTTCATTATTAACAGAATAGACAATCAAAATGTATGCCTTTGGATTTCTTTTTTATTTACTTAAAACTTTCCATTTGGTCCAGATGGAAGCATACTTCAATGCTTTCATGGAGCACTCCTAACTCTCCGTAGAGTGGTCAGCAATTTTTCATTTACCTCGACTTGCAATTAGTGTTATAATGATACCTTTTAGAAGTAAACTTCTCACTGGAAGGTTTTATCTTAAATAACCTGTCATGCCCACTGCCTAATAACCACTGATAGTAATTCTATCTTTCCACACACCTCACAGTGTTACAACACAAGTGGGACACTCACTTGGTTCTTCTCCCTCCTAACAGAACCATCTCTACATAATGAACAGAAATCTGCACACCCACCTTCCCCCAGACTGATCCAGATTTTGTTAAAAGCAAAATAACTTCCCTTAATAGACACGGGCTGCATCAAATTGAATTTACATTGACTTTTGCATTAACAACACTCTGCTGACAGTTTCTATTGTAGGAACATGCGAGCTTCTTCTGTAATCAGGTGATTAAGAAATCCACAATCTTGCCAAGAAAATTACTTGGCCCCTAAGTCCTTTTCCTGAGGGATGACAAGCAATGCACGGAGGGGATGTTTATTTCTCTCTCTAAATAAAGCATTTCTTTAATCTAAGAAAAGTATTAAGATGATGTTATGCAAACTGTGAGCCAGTAAGTAGTCACTAAAAGGGCAGACTGCCAATGTTAACAAGAAAATCTAATTTGCTTGCAAGGTATAAAGATTTGTCAAGAATATTAACATAAAAGCTTCTGTGGAAGAACAAGTGCAAAAATGGAAGCACTCTAATCTTCATTCTAAAAAAACTGACCTACTTAGATAAATCACAGGAGCTGCCCTTAAACTAATATTAGGGGGGGGTAAAGTACAACTGAAGGAATTGTTTTTCTCCTTTTTTTTTTAAATACAAGGTAAGTAATGTTTCAACTGCTGCAAATGAAGGGCTAAACCAGCTTAAAGCCATTCCTGATTAAGACAGCAACAGTAAAACATCTTAAAAGAAGTATTGAGGCATCCCCATCAAAGCATCTTCAAAAGTCTATTTTAGCAGTATAGCACATTCAAGATAAGGGGTTTGCTTCGTTGTTTTTAAAGGGGCTGAACTTAGCTGTTGAATTTCATTATAAAAATAATGGAATTTCATTACAAAAAAAGAGACAAATTAGGGCACTTAGTAATCTTTGGGGTATGAACTGATTTATTACAGAAACTAAATATATGCAGGGAGTCTTCACTAAGGAACTGACACAAACATCAAGTTTGTCAATACTGTCCCATACTGGAGTGTACCAACAGTCCCACTGAAATACTACACAGGATTTAAACAGAAATTATAAAATTCAAAACACAACCATAATATTTGGAAGGCCTTTACCTTATTTCCTTTACTTGTCTAATGACCTCTTCTTGCGTTTTCACAACTGTCTCTATCTCTTGCTGGGAAACCTGGTAGGGGCAGGGGGGGAAAAAAGATCAACATATCTTGGAAAAAACAAATGAATACCACTGCTGAAATCAGGCTAGGCTCTGAATCACCATGGGTTTTATTTACCTGTCCCTGCTGACCTGGAAACCCAGCTCCTCTTTTGGCAATCTCCTCTGTGACTGCAGAGACGTATTTCCTCTGCTCGTCCAGAATCATGTCCAGCTGTCTGTTCAGCTGTTTGATTTCCAGATGAATTCGATTCTGCCCCTCAAAGATTTGCCTCAGTTCACGATCACTCACAGTTTCAAAAGCATCGTCTGCTGCTAAGAAAAAAACACAGGGGCTTTTTACACACGTGCACATTCCTCACAAGTTGCATTGGATCATTCTTCTTGCTCCCTTAACATATTCACATCCATCTACCTTCTCGTACAACTTCACCATCCCAGCAGCCAAAAGAGTCTGTGGCAAACCGATTATTTCTTATCAAAGAAAGGCTGAACTGGATCTCAAAAGTGCAGGTCAAAATAACCTACAGGACCTTTAGAACAGTCATAATGTATCGCTGTGCAATAAACATGACAACCTGAAATTTCATGTCTAGATGCCCAAAGTACATTCCCAGTGTATTTGCAGTCACATACAGCTATTAAAATCCATGGAAGTAACAAATGGCTTCCATTATATTTCCAAATAATAACAAATGGCTTCCATTATATTTCAAATAAGGTTCTTGTCTGCCCAGCATTAGGCAAGCATTAAAAAGCTTTTCCATGGTGTAAGCACATGCTCCACCTTTAAAAAAGTTTTCTATGAAAAACTTTCCTGTGCAGAAATGGACCAAAAAGATATCCTTTAAATAAGAAAAAAGGCCATGCTGTCTTAATCACCACTTTACAGAGATGCATGACCTTCTCTCCCTTCTGTTGTTCATAATTCCCACCACGTTTCCAGTCATTCATTTTTTTCTCAATACAGGCACCACCAGGATAACTTTAGAAACAGGAAACAAATTACAGTAAAGATTTTTAAATAATGTAAGTAACATCAGTGGGAGCTTAGCAATATCAGCCAGAGTATCCCTAGTTCAGAACATCCTGGAAAAGAAATGTTTTCCTGGACAACTGAAAAACAGCTCAAATAACTTGCCTGGCTGTCCTTGCACATCAGGATGTTCCCTTTGAAATTCTTCCTTCTTCTTATCCAATTCTTGCTGAAAGTGTTCAAACTCTTCTTGATACTTCTCTTTATCTTTCTGAGGGATTTCTGCATCTGGTGCTGGCTTTAAAACATTATCGGAGAGAAGGGCACGTGTGAGATTTTTTGATGCTCCCCCACTCTTAAACACAACTGACTCTCCTGTTCAGATTTCAGATGTGAACACCTAACAAAACTACTGCAGCACATTCATACACTTAGCTGAAGCGAAAAATCACACATTCCCATGTACATCAAATAGAAAATTTTCCCAATAAAAATTAAAACAAGTTTTACAAGGACAAATGCTGTTTGGCAGTACAGAAACATCCTAGAAGTAGGGAAAGTTGAAATTTGCCCACTTCCAAAAGAAAATCTACTTTACAGTACCGCATGGTTTGATTTAACATCATGAGTTTTGTTGCTTCAGCGGTGCTTCCAGAATTCTGGTCTTGAGAATATTAATAACAATATTACTAAAACATTACAATATTAGTTTAATTCTTCTAAGCCACATGACAGCACAGCTACATGCCAAAATTGTGAAACAGGAATGCCACGTGTGACTTAAGAGGAAATACCATAATCTGGTGCTGCACATACAACAACATGTACAATAAAATATTTTACTAATCATGCATAAAAATTCTTACTGCTTCCTTCCCAGGTTCAGTCAGCTGGAAGGTCAGAAATGACAGCACATCATGGTCATCTGTATTCAACAAACAAACAAACAAACAAAAAACAAAAACAAAAAAACACTTTACAAATGTCTATAATTTCCAAGACAACCCTCCAAAAAACAGCATCCTCACAAGAGTTTGTGTAGTGGGGAATGAAACTATACAGGGGTTTTATCAAGAAAAAATGAAAATTCTTTAGCTGGAGCCAGGAAAAGTCCAAAGCATGTCAGTAATTTGGGACTGCAAGAGGGCTAATTACACCATCATGGTCCAATATTGGTAGAATGGATCAACACTAGTAGTAAAAACCCAACCACCCAACCAACCTTTCTTGCAAGCCTTGCAAGTCCCCACAGCATTTGCCATAATTTTTAACATTTTCTACCTGCAAGTCCCCCTGTGGCTGCAGATATTCCAAAATACCCTTGTGATGGCAACACCATATCTTCCACTTTGGCACAAAATTCATAGTCCTCTTTATCCGGAGTAAAGCCATTATTAATTAATACCTAAAAGGACAAACACTTATGATTTTCACCACATTTGTGTTAGTTGTTTTGTCAGTTTGCAGTAATGCTCACAAAATACAACTTTATTGGGTAACTCAGTACGCCATACTGGAAACCAAAAACTATTTCTTTTCTGAAAGAGACAATTTACCAGCATTTTACATAAGCATTCTATTTGCAAAAGTCCACATCCTAAAGTTCTGGGCAACACAGAACTGACCTACACCAGTCATGCCTTGCAGTTCTGATTCAAAGCTTAAGAAGATTCTGCAAATGCATCCCTGGAGAAAGAGAGAACTGTTAAGTTCAGCAGCAACATCTGGGACAGAGGAGTTCCTAGAGGAGGCATCAGGGCCCAAGTGAGAACAGAGCAGCCTTGGAGGCTGAAGTTTAACTTTCATTCAAGAGTGACAGGCAGCTTTTCCCATTACAACACAGTACAAGGTCTGCTCTCTTCCAGGTGCAGTCATGTTTACTCTTACAGAAACTTCTACTACAAAATGATAGCCCTGCACTTAATGGCTGCTGCCTGTGAATGTATGAATAGCACCTTTCCAGGAGGGATCAGATGCCAACAAACACACACTCTGCAGCTTTCACAACCTGGCACCACATTAGTATTTTTCTCTCCTTACCTAGAAGGAATTCACAATCAGCTAGTATTTAGAGAAGCCTTGAAGACCAGTGGGCTTTAATCTTTAGTGTTGAAAGCCCTACTATTTTTTGGAGGTGAGAAGCCTCCAGTAGAAAATTTAAATCTACTGTTGAATAGTTTTAGATTTTTAGCCACATTTCAAGAACCTCTGGTTCAAAAATCAGCTACAAAACCCTCCGCATCTCTCAGATTAGCTCAAGAAATACCAAGCTCAGGCGCAGCTCAATCACCTGTAGCTTAAAGAGATCCTGACTCTGGGACACCTCTCCAGGCAGGTCCAAAGCAACAAAAGGGTTTGAGCACATCACAAGTGTGTTTGCACAACTGCCTCCTAAGTCACATGAGAAAAAATCAGCAATATTTGCATTCTAATGCAGCCAAAAGAACCTGTGTAGCATTTAAACAGAGCACCTCTTTCCAACCTCTGCTGCCAAGCTCCACATTCCCAACACTGGAACTGACATATTTGTTGCAACTCTGTGAAAACCCAGTCTCACATTTAAGAAGCTGAGAAAAACAAGTAATTCTGTTATTTCAGACTTACAGTCAGTGTTTTTTGGTAGTAGGTGATCTTGACTCGCACAGGATAGGGCTTGTTCCGAAAGTCCCTCTGACAGGATGCCAGTGCTTGCGTGGATCCATCGCTGTGCAAAAAGAGAACATCAGTAAAACTCTGTGTTATGATTAATCAGCTGGGACAAAAACGTGTGACTCTCACTAAGCAACCTCAACTCATTTTTTCAAGCTGCAAGCTTTTCCAGGCTGTTCCGTAACTGCACGGAGTACTCCAGTACTGCATGCTGTACACAGGACACAATGCAGAGGGAATGCAGCAATGGGGAAATCTGTTTTCTGAGATACATTCTAAGATACAATTTTCAGCTATATTCCTGCACCCGGGAACCTAGATAGAAATAAGCTGTAGTGACTGCACCAACTGAGCTAGACACCTCTCCTCTCCAAAATCCAAAAAGGTGTCCGTTGTGCTGCTGATAAACGATTAGAAATCCAAAGTAATCCAACTAATTTAACAGCAATTTGTTTTCAGTTAGTCACTTCTGCCAATTATCAGCTGTGTGTGGAGGACTCCCATAAGCAACAGTCTGTACTGTACCTGTACTCATCTGAGTTCATCCATCCCAAAGGGCAGAGGCCAATAAAATATCCACCAGTTGCCAACTGCTCTGCTGTTACTGCCAAAGCAGTTTTAACAAATAAAAACCCTCAAATGTAAAGGAAACAACAAAGTTTCATAGGAAAGAAGCCCTTATAATGCTTCTCAAAATGTTCTCCATGGAACATTTCATCATTCAAAAGCAAGCATTCAGCAATAACACCAAAAATAAACTTACTTCTGATGGTCATACAGCAGCTTTCCATTGTTGCCTACAACAATCACTCCAGGATTGTTTTTCTAGGGAAAGAAATGGCACACAAATGGATTAGTTTAATTTGAAGGGAAACATCAGCAACATATCTGAAAGCCTTCTGCTAAAATCAGTCTAAAATGTCTAAAAGCAAGCCAAAGTTGCGCAGGGAAAGCAAAAGCACCAAAGCAGACCTACTATGTATTGTTTAAGTTTCAGGATCATTCTAGACTGGAAAATTGAGAATTGAAAACAGCAACTGTCATCCTCATCTGCTACAAAATTTTTGCTGCTGAGCTGCTCAAAGCAGATTTCTTCCAAGAAAAAGAGCATCTCTGAAGGCACTCATAGAAATTGGTGTTTCCAGAGTAAGGGAAACTTGACTGTTTTATTTTATCCCTTTGAAGTGAAAGAGGGAAAGAGTAAGAAAGCACCATCCTAGTTTGTTCCTCAACAGGCAGGAAATTAATTTGTCATCTTTGCTGCAAGAGTTTCCTTCCAACCAACCTTCCCATCATTGTCAAATGAATCAAAGAAAATTCCAACACCGTTCCATTTATCAGCTGCCCCGAAAACAGGACCTTCCAAGCCTTTCTCTTCTGTAAACCAGATAGCCTGTGAAGAAAGCAAAAAGCCATAAGTCAAGATTCACTTTTAAAGCACATTTGTTTTTCTCAGTTAGATGAAACTGCTCCTACCAATCCATCAGCTCCAATGCGGCCTCTTCCTGTAACTCGAAAGGTCACTTCCACTTCCCAGTATTCAAATATTGATTTGTTTTTTGTCCACACTGAGCCCTTCTGGCTTTTCAAGGAGGTTGTTATACGGATCTGATCTGCACTTGGGATGGCATCTAGAAAGGAAACAAAATATTCTAACTTTCTGTTTAGCAGTCTAAAAGAACAATAGGCATACATTCAGAGAGATTCATTTGCTCACATTAAATAACATTACTTTTTTACTTTTTAGGCATTATTTTCTTGAAAAAGAAGGGGAGAAAAAACTCAGCTACAGACAAGTTGTCTTCATGTCATTTGTATCATAATGTCAAGTAAAAAAAGATACATTTAAGAATTCAGCAGTAACAACTAAATTAAAGTCTGACAAAAAACAAAACCACAGAAGTTACCGCAGAGAAACTACGTGAAGATGGAACTGTAAATGTCAACGCCTTGCACAAGGGGGGACACTCAGGAAGGGCAACAAGCCCTTCGGAGCACACCGGAACCCTTAACCCAGAGCGCACAGAAACAAACGCTGTTCAGCCAAGTCCTATTCGCCAAGGCACACTTCGCACTTCGAGCTTTAGACGAAACCCAGCAGTTTGTCTGGCAGCACGGCCCGGGCCGACCTCGAGCGCGGCAGCAGTGACACATCAGCACTTGCCGGCAGCGCCACGAGTCCCCTCCGCAGGGCCCGCAGCCGCCACACCAGGAGGCCACAGGTGCCTTCGCACCGCAGGCGGGAGCCCGGCCGGGCTCAGGCACTTCCTCGCCACAGCAGCAGCTCCTCTGCGCCTCTGGTGCCACGTGGAGCCCGGGGGCACGGCCGGCACCCACGGCCAGCTTCGCCCGCGGCTTCTCCCCGCGACCCCCGACTGGACACTGCTGCCTCCACCTCAGGAACGCCACTGGCCCGGCCCCGTCACCCCCGCCCGGCACTTACTGCCCGTGTGCACCCAGAACGGCACCGTGCCGTCCGCCTGCACCAGGTGCGGCCCCTTGAAGCTGTACTTGTACTCGAAGCGCCGATGCGGCGCAGCCGGCGCGCCCTCGGTGGCCTGCGCACCGGAGAGCGCCGGGCGGCCGAGCGCCAGCAGGAGCACCAGCGGGGCGAGCAGCGCCGCCATCTTGGCCGAGCTGCGGGGCAATGCACAGGGCCAGCGGGGCGGTCCCTGATTGGACGAGCGCGGGGGCGGGCGCGTGGGGGGCGGGGAGAGAGGCGGGACCGCGGTGAGGGCGGTGAGCGGGGCGGGCTGAGGGGCGGGAGCGGGCCGGGCTGAGGGGCGGTGAGCGGGCCGGGCTGAGGGGCGGGAACCGGGCCGGGCTGAGGGGCGGGAGCGGGCCACCGGGCGCGGTTAGTGCATGGGCCGGATCGCGGTCCCTCCTGGTGAATTTCCGAGCTGCCCCAGGTCCCAGGGGCTGGTTGCGGGTCAGCCGCGATCGTGCGGCCTCTCAGACAGCTGCGAGCCGCTAACAGTGCACAGAATGTCTGAAAGATAAGCACCCTGTTCGTTCCCCTCAATATTACTTTCAGCAAAAACAGCACTTCCACGGGCTGTTCTCATTTCATTTTCAGAGTAGACGGAAGTGCCGCAGGAAAATCCACACTGTTTCTCCCAACATGCGAGACCAACCTTCCGCAGAGGTGAGCAGAACAAAGCGCAGGTGACAGTGGTGACAGGCGGGGAGAGCCCCCGACCCTGCCAAGATGGGAAACACGGCTGTTTGTCAGTGTGCAGTGTCACAAAGCGGGGCAGGGCTTGTCTCAGAGTTAAACCAAGCACTGAACCAACAGATAAGCGCTTCCTTTTCCACTCTCTTCGTTTTCATTTAGCAGCCTGTCTTACAGCTCTATTGGAGAAGAAAATAATTATCAGGAGTCAAGGGTGGTTTTCTTTTTCAGTTTCTTTACACCCTTGGGTTTTGTTCTACATTTTTCATACCCATTTGATTCTGACATCTCTTCTTTTCCTCTTTATCTGCAAGTATGAGCAATCTAAGACTCAGTAAGTAGGTTCAGAGCCTGCTAAAAAAGAGGATGACCTTGGAGGCATTCAGGAGAGATTAAGTTCTTTTTCTAAAATGGTACACTTTTCCTTCAGCATGGGTAAAAGTAAAACCTTACATTCTCACTTATTTTTCAGCTACACAGAGGAGTAAGCAAATATATGACCAGATGAAACTTGGCAAGCAGAATGTTTCTGAGATAAACTTTAGAATTTCTACACATAAATATATTGAGTATTCTTGACCAGTTAACACTTGTTTCTATAGAGAAAGAAGAGCTTGAAGTTTTGTTTTGTATAGTGTCTTCCATCCAACAATATCCTAAACCATCCCTCATTTATGAATCTATTTTGCTTCTTTTAGAGCATATATGTGGGAGATGTCAAGTAAATTGGGAGCCTCTTCTTGGCAGCTTTCTAGACACAGAAAACTCATCTGTTTTTCTGTTCTTGAAAGATCTAGAAAGTAATTTTCGAGGTAAATTCTGGAATTACTTCAGGAGGATAAAATGGTGTGTGCATCAGAGGTCCAAACACAGCAGCATGAGGCCCTCTCCTGTCTGCTTCCTCCATTTGCCAGGAACCTCTGAATTTATGCCTATGAAATACCGGAACCATGCTGAAGGAGACTAGAGACCCAAAAGCACAACCTTGAAACAATTCCCTCTTAACCACTCACCCACACATGTGAAAGCAGGCCGAAATTTTGACACTTGCAAAGGCATTGGCATAAACGCTGTCTTAGCAATTGTGCATGGAGGATTTGTAAAACCTCCTTGGAAAATGGAAACTCCTTTAAGTGTCTTCTTCGCAGGCATGGAAAGCTGCCCTCCAATCCACTGTGACATGCAGGAAAACATCCAGAGACTCCCAAAATTATAGATATTAGCTGTTTAGACTCTTCAAGGTACCTCTCTTCAAATTGTTTTGTTACATGAGCTCACTAGAGGAAAGAAAAATGTTTCCTATTTGTAAGAACTTCTTGAATTCTGTCCTGAAAATTACATTTGAATTCAAACCCAGTAACAGGGAAATGAAGGCTCAGAAAATGGCCCACTGGCCTGAAACACAATTGGATTGGCAGGGACTGCCTGCACTGGCAGGCTGATAATCTGTATAATCACAATTCTGTACAATCACAAAAAATTAAATCCCTTCATTGTCTCAAATTCTGCCTGGAAGTAGTTAGTATAATTTCTCTATCATTATTCTTATAAAAATGCCTTGATATTTCCCATACGTCTCATCAGGGAAGTCAAAACCCCTGTGAACACACAGTAACTACAAATCTCTCCTTCAGCCTCCAGAGCTCTGAGCATTTGGACACATTAACAAGCCCACAGTGGGAAGGGCAGGGGAGAAAAAAGGAAAACAAATGAGGCTCCAGTGAGTGAACTCCTAAAAAGTGTGGGGAGAACCACTGCTTATGCTAATAAATTTTTGAGGTATCTTGTGTTGAACTTGAGGATTTTGAGTAGAAACGCAAGACCTGTCTGGTCTCCTCCCATCTCAGTGATCAATCCATGATTTTTATAAATGTCCCTGAAAGCAAGCCTTTGCACACAGGCAGAAGTATTTTCTGTGTCACAATAGATGGAAATGCTGAAACAGACTGGGTTTTTTGCACTGTCTATGCTTTAATATATGTGCAGTTAATTAAATGCTGTGTGGAAATCACAGAGGATTTTACTTTTGGTTTTTCCTGAGACCATGCCTTAGCACTGGAGCCTTAGCACAGCTTTATAAAGCCACTCATTGAAGCCAAAGACTCAATGTCCTTGAGTTGCCCCGGGAAACAATGGATAGGAAAAGCACTGGGCATCTTAGAGAGCCTTACCTTTTCTCGTTATTTCTGTTTATCAAATCAGTGAAGGGAAGGTGGGCTTTCAGAAATTTTAATCCATTCTTCAACAATCCAACCCGATTTAATCTCTACTCCAAGACATCTGGAAGTAACAAATTCTCTTTTTAGAATTATAAAATTATTAAGGTTGGAAAAGACCTCTAAGATCATCAATCCAGCCTTTAAAAAAAAAAAAACCTTTTTTTTTTTTTTTGACAGAAGAATTTCTTAAGATGTACCACAATTTAAAAAAGACAATTAATATATTGAGCCCTGTTTTTCTGTGCTTCATTTCCCTGTCACAGCCTTGCTGATTCTCCCTTGCTCCTCCTCCTAGGCCAGCAATCTGTGTGTGAAAGTGTATTATTTAATTTCAATTACAATGTTAATTACAGAAGACAAGTGGTTACTGAATCTTGCACCGTAATTAATCAACCTGATATTTACTTACTCCGTTGTTCGCACTGCATTAAGCTGGGTCTGGACAAGCAGGGCAAGGAAAGTGAGTGACAGGAGCATTATCATGGCACACTGCCTCCCATTGGGAAAGTTCATCTTCCTTCTGAAAGAGACGCCTTCAGGGATCATGGAATTTGAATTCCCTGTGAATTTGGTGTCATCTTAGCTTGACCAGCTCTGGAAGAACATATTAACCTCCTCTTGTGATTTTCAGAAAACCATTCTAATTTAGCAAGTAATTAAGGGTCACATGTAGGATAAAGAGCTAGATAAGCTTGGATTACGCACAGGAAGCTTTGTTTCCAAGGCAACCCGAGCAGAGGGGGTGTTAATGCTGAGGTCAGGCACTTAATGAACTGGGAATGGTTTCTGGCTGCAAAATGTATTCGAACTGGGCAAGGCGAACTAACAACTGCATTACCATTTGATGATTTGATGAGAGAAAACAAATGCCTACAGGGCTACTTATGAGACAAATACTGAAGAAAATGCTAAGTGAGGCCAGGATAAGTCCAAAACAATGACGCTTGACAAGCCCGAAATACTTCAGTCAGCACTGATGGATTTCGTGACTTCCCAGTGTGAAGGTGTCGCCGTTTGCGTCAGCTGCCGCTGCTGACACACTCACCTTGTGCTGTGTGCTCCTTTCCTCCCGAGGCTAGTCCTGCCCGGAGGTTGCTGCCTGTGGAACCGCCCTGGGGGATTTAGCATACTGCAAAGAAAGACAGCTCTTCCTAGAGCTCCGGACGCAATCCACTCCTGGGATTTTAGACTCTGGGAATTAATCCCCCGGGGCATTTGACAGGGCAAATCTCACACACAAATACCATGCACACGGATAAAATGGTCAAACAGCTCATCTGTAGCAAAATAGATGGATTTAGCAAAACAAGTTAACGTTTTCAAAATGGATTTTTGCATTGTTTTGTTCTGTATGCCGTAAGGAACAGTTGGGAATGAAATTACTGCGCTTGAAGAATATTAGAGAGAACAGAAATTGGAGATGATCCATTAAATACCTGCTGCTTTCTCAGTTCACTTGGATCATAACTCTGTGACAGAAAAAATTGCACAGGCATTTTTCAAAGCTTTCTTTAAAACAAAACGGCATTCTCTGCTTTTTTTGGACAATCACAGGATATTCTGTAAGGCTGCGGTGTTCTTGTGGCAGGAACACAGGCACGTCTAATTTTGTGCTATGCTTTTTCAAAATATGTGGATGTATAAATCAGGGCAATTTTAGGGGCCAGCTGATCCCTCTTTTTCGTCTGTGTAGCCTTGGAAAAAAATCAGGTGACTTTACATTAGGCACAGTGGAAATTGAAACACTCCGCTCTCTCAAACAGGAACTGTAGGACTTCCAGTTAAGAGTAACTGTGCTGAAGGTGAGCTGGCAAAACTGAAGCTGCTCACAATATACAAAAACAAACCAACACGCAAAAAAGCCACCAACCAAAAAAAACCCCAAACCAAGCTAACAAACAAACATCCAGAAGAGAATTTACCTTCTTTGCTCACAGGTAGCTAGGGGAAAAAAAAAAAAAAAGAAAAAAAAATTAATAGCCTTAAATAAGTTAAAGGTTTCAACAGTGGCAAGGAGAACTTATGCAAAATATGAGGGGATATTTTGCTTTTCTTCCAACTGCCAAATACCTGGCGAGAGGGCCAACAAGGCCGTAGCCTCTCTACACAAGATTTTTGAGGATGCCATTACAGGATTTTTGGTTGATTTTTTTTTGAGACATAATTTGATATTATTCCTGGATCAAGGGTAAATCTTACAAATAATAGCGGGGCATAAATTAAAGGGCATCGTGCCTTCCACAGCCCATGTCATAAAAAAAGCTAGATTTCAAAAGGATGCATCAATTGGGTGACTAAATCCACTAAAGGAACTGCAAAAAGCTCAACATGCTTGGGAAAATCAAATGCCTTAATCCAACTTTGGCCCACAGAAGCTTCAAGGTGGCAGTTACTGGTTTGACAGTGTCCAGAGTCAGGCCATCTGAGATGGAATCAAGGTTTACCATCTTCAATTTCCTCTTCAGTGACAGACCCCCTTGTAACATGTCCTTCTGTGGTGCTGGATGGCTCTTTTTTATTTGAATTTTATTAAAATGAACAATAGGGCCATTCATGTTTATCTCATACAGGGATGAGCTGAACAGACTTAAAACTATCTAAACCTCTTTGAACATTAGGAGTTGTCAAATTTAGAATCTCTTTAATAGAATGACCCAGAAGTGAGCCATAAAAACCATGGGAGCATCCCTGCCTTTGAACTTTGGCTTCTGGAGTGCAGGCACTGGACGGGCTGCTCATGTGATTCTCGGCACAGCTTGAACCACTCCGTTTCTCACTGCTGCCTTTCTTCTGGTTGTGTGACAAGTCCTTGTCACTTGTCAGATGTCGCCCCCAGACTCTGAGCCTCACCTCTGCTAGACTTTTGTTATCTCCCTTGTTTTATCTCCCCTCCCTACCTTTGCTGATTTCTTTCCCCAGCACATTTCTCTGCTGACTCTAGATCTTCCCTCAGCTCTGCCCAAGTTCCCATGTCCTTTATTGTTTCTCTAAAGCTCTATATGTCCCAGTCTCAGTGGGGAGGGCAATATAGGGCATGATCCCTAATGCATCCCTTGATGAACAGAGAACCATCCAGACAATTTCTTTTCAGTGCAAGCACATCACTGCCACTTTTCTCTATTTCTGTATGTGAGCAGGAAGGAGTTCTCAAAGGGTTTGATAACCAAAGGAAGAAGTATGGGGAAGTCCCCTTCAATTGAGTTCTACTGAAAAGAGCTCTTGGAATTACCATGAAGAAACCTGTGGAACTCAGGGGAAAATAGACACACACTGACACACCCACACCAAATTCCTTGCTGTCACCCCTTGTGTTTTTTGCATCCAAACTAAATTTGTAAACCTACTAAACATTACCCCATATGAATTCTTACTGCACTAACATTTCTAGAGCGACCAAAATTGAGAAAAAGCCATTTTCAGACTATGAGACAAAGCAGCAGGAAAGAGGACAGGTAAGGGGGGGGGTTCACTTCCCAGCCTCTCCTCTTCTTGCTTGCTTTCTCCAGCTTTATTATGTCAGCAATTGATGGATACGCTGCCATCTGCCACCTCTCCTGCACCGATAGCTGCCAAATTCCCTCTGAGGTCAAAGATGAGGTTTATTGGCCCCTGATGGTAAGAGCACCAGATGAGATGGTCTGAAAATGCAATCAGGTCCCACCAGAAACAAACCAAAATGCTCTACTCTAGCAAAGACAACGCCGATTACAAAGGTGATTTGGCACATGGCACCCCAGGAGCTTTGCAACCACTGAATTGCTCTCTGCCTCTGCAGGAAAAAGCAGGGTTTACCAGTTTTGCATCTTTCTTAGCTGTTTTATAGCTGGATGGCTATGGGCACCCGTTTGGAGGAACTGGTTGTAACTTTGTTCTCTAGGAAACTTCTTTCTAGCAGCCAGCAAGAGATCCCTTGTTTTCCTGACAACCAAAAGAAAATAAGTGACCATGCATTAAAGTGAAAAGAATCCGGTTTAGAACGTGAATAGAGCTTTAAGTTACCAAGCATAAACACAAACCCAAGGAACTCGCTGTTTGTGTACCGATTGACTTTTCTATACACAGGCAAAAAAAAAGAAGTGAAGAAAGGAGGAGCCCTGCCACTTTATTGCTCCTCTACATAAAGAGATAATCAAAATTGTCTTACTGAAAAGTTCATTGTCTTCTTGAGCTGACTGGAGGAGTTTCCACTTGGCTCTTTTTGTCCAATAGGAAACCGCTAAGCTGCTGGATTTCAAAGAATTTTGAGAGTCGATTGTTGGGCCTGAGCCAGTGCCAGAGACTCTGAATCCGTCATCATAGGGCAGCCTCTTCCTGGAGCCCTTAAAGCGTTGCTTACTTGGACAAACAGCCTGAAAAAGCATCCTGTGCCCACATGTGTGCCTAGATTGGATATTAAAAAAAACCCTCAGCAACAGCAGAGGATTGTGTTTAACACAGGGATTGGCAGTGTCGCCTTCAAAAACTCACAGAATTATTATTTTTGTGTCTTGCCAGGCAACACCAGCAATAGAGCAAGGCCTTTTTGTATCCTCCTTTAGCACTCAGAATACTCTCAATAGCTGGGAAACTACAGAACTGGTCTTGAAAACCAGGAGCTGGTATCAACCCACCTACAGAATACATGGAAAATACAGAGTATTTAATGTTATGCTAGCCTTTTTTAGGAAATGCATTCGCACATGGCAACGGCAGGACCTCTGGCTCCAGGTGTAGTGACAACAGGTTTAATACTCTGATGGCAGCACTTTAAATTAAAAAAAAAAAAAAAAAAAAAAGAATGCCAAGGACGCTGGCCAAAGTGTGGGAATTCATTTAGTGCTCGAACTGTCCCTTTCTCTCTCAAAACTCAAACCCTCATAGCTATTTCCCTCATGCAGTCATTTCCCTTCTCGGTTTAGTTTCGAACAACAGGAGTTGATTTAGGTTTGGGTTTTGAGGATGGTTGGTTTTGGTTTTTTTTGGTGTGGGGGTTTGTTTGGTTTTTTGTTTTTTTGGTTTTTTTTTTTTTTGCTAAGCCCTCATTAACTCCACTCACGCTGTCTTACTCTGTTTGCCAGTGCTTAAGTAGTGCTTTTTTAAAAAAGCAACCAATTAGCACCTCATCAGCTTCAATTAGAGGAAACAAAATCAGTGTAAAGATAACTCAATGAGAGGGGGTGGCACAACATCATGTAATCACTTAAGACAGCGGTGAGCATTCACTGTGCTGGCTCTGCCGGGCTGGGTCTATTCACCTTTTTTTGCTTCTTTCTGCATTGTTTTTTTGTTTTTCTTTTTTTTTTTTCTTTTTTTTCTTTTTTTTCTTTTTTTTTTTCTGGGAAGCCAGGCCTCCCAGGAGTCTCAGAGTCTGTCATTCAGAGCTACCTGTTTACAGCTCAGCGACCAGAAGGACCTAAACAATCCTATATTGTACGCCCAGTGCTTCCTTAAACTTAGGCCTCTACAAAGGCATGTTTTCAGAAGCTGGGCAGAGTAAGTTAAAGGCTGGCTTTATACTCATTAAGTGTTCTGCTTGTACTGTCTTCTAATTACATGGCAGGGCAACAATGTCTTTTTTTTTTTGTCAATGGCGTTCTTTGGAGCAGTTAATTTGGTGCCTGTACTAAATGCCCCCAAACATTAATTAGTGTGGAAGGAACCCTAATTTCCTCGGCGGCTTTCCTCTCCATTTACTTCCCTTGTTTTCACATAGGCTTGGATGAGCCTCTATAATGAAATTACCTCATTAATGCCTTTATTCTTTCAAAGTAATTCATTCAAGATCTACCATTTAGTTTTAATTTGATGCTGTCAAAAGCAAAAGGTGCATTCATGTCTTTGATTAGTGCATTTTTTTCCTCTCTAAAGAGTGGACAGATTTAAATTATTAAGATGGCAAGTAGTGAGTTATAATTGGATACAAGCAGCACTTCAGTGAATATTAAATGCTTTCAAAGCCTGGCCTATCTGTACTGCTGACTATTAACTGTGTCCAGTGAGGAGTTCTGTGAGGTTTGAATTAACGGCACATTAGCTACTGTGAAGCAAATGAAGTTTAATTTTGTTTATAAAAAACGTCGCAGTTGCATTTATCAACATGACATTTCATGGTAGCAGAGCTCACTTTGCCCCATTATCCTACCCTGACCTCATTGCTTGGTTAGTCCAGATCACACGGGAGCTCATCCTGTGCTCAGCCTTGCAAAGTCTGTCTGGAGATCTACCTGGGTATGGCTTGGAGGATAAGACCTGGGAAACTCTAAATATTGTCACCTTAGCTGCATTTAATCACCCTGCTAATTTGCTTACAGAGTAGAGGGGCACAAAGGGAATGCACAGGCATGGACTGAGCAGGGAGGATTTGACACCAAATCTTTGATCTTTTAACGTCTCTATCCTTCCTCCTTTCAATGACAACTCACGTCACAAACCACCTGAGATGCATCAGAGAAACACACATGGCAGAAGACTTCTGCAACCTGCTTGGCATGTGCAATTTAGGACTAACTACTTAGACTTTATTGGGTGGCTGCAGTGCTCCCAGTCGCCAAAGATCAGTCACATACTTGGGCCAGGACCTGCACAGGGCCCTGTGCTCCCAGGGCCTTCCAGTTTGGAACATCTCCCTCAACCTCTCTGGGTACCTGTTGCAGTAGTTACCGGACTCCAGATGTTCTCCTCCAGTAACTGGCAGGGAAATATTATATATTCAATGCAAGCATAAGCTGTAATAGGATAACATGAATTTATAATATTTTATAAATAACATATATTAAAACTTGATATTGTATTATATTTATTAAAATATTTGATATATTTAGTGCTTATTACATAGGATGTGTGTGATAGATATTACACATCTATTATGACTGCAATCACAAGGCACGCACAGAGCTGTCCTGTTTATATTTAGAATCTTTCCCACCTGTGCTGTAAAAGCATCTTGGGTTTGGATTAATTTCTCCCCCCAGCAAGAGCAGGAGCAAACCTTTGTATTTATTTATTCCACGGTGGAGCAAGGTCAGGGGAATTTTGAAGTAATTTCTGAAAGCTTTCACCATAAGCTGTGTCTCACTGCCCTCTCATGGCTAGATTATCCATGGATATCCCACTCTCATTTTCCTTAGGTTCTTGCCCGGAAGTTCTGGCCAGCGTCGTCTCTCTGAAATCCTGTTCCTCTCGGCACAGCCAGACACCACAACTCCATCATCCCTATGGATCTGTGGCATTTGCCTCTTCACCCCCGCCCTTTTCCAGCGGACACAGGTGGGACCGGGCCATCAGAAATGTCATTCTCTAGGCAGTTAGTCCCAACAGTTGGGAAAAGAGTTCCCGGGAACATGAACACAACCCCCACATCCTACCCGGCTGAGCCCGGAGTCCATGCAGCACTCGCCGAGAGCTGTGAGGAGCTGAAATTCTCCCTGGGAAGAATTCTGCCCTTCCCAGCAGCCTGCACCTGCAGCCCCGGGCCTCTCACCTCCCGGCCAAGAACGGCTGCCTCCTCCTGCTGGCTGCTCCGGCTGCGGGCACGGGATGGTTTGGGCAGCTCCGCTCTCCAACTGTGACAAGGGCAGGTGACAGTGCCACTGGGTCACACCAATGGGGAGGAACCTCAGGTTGTTTGCAGGGAGTAACCAGCCAAGCAAGGATGCTTTCCCATTGAAAGGAGCTAACCAGAGACAAGAACTAAAGAGGCTGGGGCAGCACAGCCCCCAAACCTGCCCAGTCTCCAGCTGCCACACGCTTCTGTGGCCAGACAGGACCCAAATCCATACCCAGAACAGGCTGGAAGGAGGCCCGGCTGCTCATCTCCAGCCGTGCCCAAGCATCCAGTGCCAGTGTCTGTCAGCCCCTTGTCCTCTGTCCTGAACTACCGGTGCCTGAGCCATGTTGGCACCGCTGCATTGATTAAACACACATGAACACATATTGCCAATATCAGATTTCTCTGCCCATCGACACCAGTTAGGTGTGTCACTTTCTCCCACTCTCCCAACAGAGACCTCCTCATTCCACATCCCAATTCAGGGAACAGCAGCTTAGCCCTGGGCTGGAAAACAAAAGACAACAAACATTCAAAAAAACATCCCTGCCTTGAGGCTGTCCAGGCCTGGGAGAAAAGCGTTTCCCACCACCCTCTTGGCCTTTTCCCAGTCCAAGTAACTGAGGAAATGCACATTCAACCCCAGAGCAGACAGGCTGGAATGTTGTCTGCACACCAAACACACAGCCCCAAGCACCAGCTCTGGATTGCACTTCACAGCCTCAGTCAATGCCACATGGGAAAGCCAGGTGACTTCTACTTCACTGAGAGCCAAAAAACAACGGCAAGGGCTGTCCCAGGTGACTTGGCCCTCGTGGACATCACTGAACAAGATAATCTGTCATATCTCACCCTGCTGTAGGAAAATACTGCAAGCCTTGGGTCTGTTAAAAGCTGCTTTTAGATCAGCAAAAAGGTCCCTGGCTGGGACAATTCACTGAATTTACTGACTGATCCCAAAATCTATTTACAGGTGCATAAAAACCCAAAGGAAAAGCTGAGCACACAGGAGTTGAAGGTGCTTTGGGCACAGGTTCCCTGAACTGCAGCAAAATGGTCCCAAGTCTGCCCTTAAGCTACACCCCCTGCACCTTGTGTTCTCCGGACCAATCACCCTATCTGAGAAGTCTAGGGAGAAGGGAGGGGGTAAGGGAGCCATTCTGGGAGTGAGCAGCGATGCTGTCAGTGCCTGCAGCCCTCACTCCAATTTGTGCCACTCAGTGGGTGCTTCCTGATGTGGCACTTGGGGACGGGGTTGGCTTTGGCAGTGCTGGGGCAGCAGCTGGACCCACCGGTCTCCAAGGGCATTCCCAACCTCAGGGATTCCATGGGACACTCTGTGACTGTCCCAGCTGCACAGGCAGGCACGGGAAGCTGTTACACACAGGTTATACTGCCATGAGCCAGAGCACTCCAGGTTATCCTTGAGGGAGTGCAGAGAGCAGGAAAGAGACAGCACTGATCCTGCTCCGTGCTCTCCCAGTGGGGCATGAGCACCATTTCATCCTGACCCTGAGATCTCCAAGGAAAATAACTACTCGGCTGGCACAGAAGACGTCACTTCACTGACACTCCTGCCCCAGAACCACAGCTCAGTAGGCTTCTTGGGAACATGAAGCTTCCTACTGGCATTTTTCACTCCAAGGTACACTTTCAGTGCCTTTATAGTGTTTAAATCAGAAAGAAGTGACTTGGTGACAGCACAGCACTAGATCAGGGACACTGGGAGACTCACCAGACAACATCCACCGTGGACTCTCCATTCCCATTGCTCCAGCTGCAGCATCCTCATTTCTCACAGTTCTGTTTCAAGGTCTCCCCTCAGGATCAGGAAAAGGATCTCACTAGTCCCAGTAGCAAATACCCAAGGCAATTGTTACGCCCTGCAAACAACAGGAATGACCAAGAACAGCTGCTGTCATAGGAAAAAGAGGGGATTGTGATGATCAAACACCTTCCCCTGCGAAGGCTTCAGTTCCTACCACCACCCCTGAGCAGCTCTGCCTCAGTTCCACCCACCTGCTCCAAAACGGCTCAGTGGGGTTCGGCTCCAGCTCTCTGGACTTGTCCATCCCTACTGCTCTGATATGCAGCACCAACAGCACAGCAGGGGAACACCTGAGTAGGTACAACCAGGGGCACACCAAGTCCACCAGGTCCTGCAGCACAGCTTCTTGTGTTTCAGGGCCTCTGATTTTTGGTAGACATTGACTGGAATTTATTTATAAACTCATTTTGAAATATGCCCTTTCTATCTACTTTATCATATACAGGAATATAAAACTCTGAGGGGACATCCAAAGGTTTTGAAAGTAATGCCATAACATTTTGATTTAGAAAACCGAGCTGTGCCCCGAAACCGTAAGAACGGCGGCAGGGGCTCCCGGGCACCTTGCGCCTCCGCTCTCCGCCCGCCCCCCGGCAGCGCCCGGCGGCAGTGCTGCCGCCTCGTGGACAGAGCGCGGTACTGCAGCTCCCCCGACAGCGCCCGGCCCCTCGCCGCTGGGCGCCGGGGGGGAAGGCCGGCTGCCGAGCGAGGGAAGGGCGGCACTGCTGCCGCCTTGTGGACAGAGAGCGGGACTGCATGCGTGCACATCTGGGGGGGCGCAAGCAACCACGTGCCAGGACCCTTGGACCAGAAGCCGGGCCAAGCTCCAGAAACACTCAAGACGGCGGCCGAGTCAGGAAAGAAAAGTCAAGATTCACAGCAACTCCTGGGCCATTCCTGAAGGCTCCCC
>NW_024524221.1:0-979 GCF_017590135.1 Pyrgilauda ruficollis | reverse complement strand
CAGGGCTTTTGTTCCTTCCTCTTGAGGTACCAGCCATGGTAAATAGTTTCTGGGCTCTTCTTTGCACAGTCATGTATGTCCCAAAGGGATGTGCATTTCTGGATGCTGCTCCTTCTGACTGAAGGTAATTCTGGCAGCTGTCAATGCCCTTCCCTCAAGTCAGACATCACTAAAGGTTTTACACCCTTGATCTGTTTTTTGTGTGCAATGTTTCTGTATTGTTCTGTGTGAGTGGAAGCAAGATATTCCATCCAAGTGCAAGCAAGAGGACGGTCCTAGAGTCCGTGCGGAGACACTAATAGTTTGCAGAGAGGTTGGAGCAGAAATGAGTCTGGGTCATGTTTGCAAGTTCTCTCTTTATTTTGTGGAAGATACTTAGCTGTGCAAGTCATGTTTTTGGAGCTCTGAGATCAAGAGGAGCCTGTGGGCCTTTGCTCCTCAAGAGGGCATGGATTTCCCCGTAGACTCCCCATTCCATCTGCATCTGCTGTGTGCCAAACTTGTGTTAATGGCAGAAACCAGGGTGTGAGATCTGCCCTCAAACTGCTCATGGGAAGGCAAGTTTCACGACTCAGTAGTGCTGTTGCAAACAAATGCACCTGTGAGGGCTGTGCAGCCCCAGAGCCTGTGGTCTCTGTAGCATTGCAGAATGTCTCTGGAGACCACCTGCAGAGGAAGGTTGTTTCATTCGTGGAGGTTACAGAGGGGGAAAGCCACAGGGCTGGAGCTGCAGCCCCAGGGTACGTGGCTTGGGGCTGAGTGGGATGTGCTCCCTGCTGGAGGGGGCATCTGTGAAAGGCTTGAAAAAATCTTTGAAAAGAGATTTGATCTTCTGTATATTGGATGGGTTCAACTTCTGGAGCTGGTTAAAGCCAACCCAGACACTGTGGACTTGTTTGTATTTGTGGATAAATCATCAAGTGTCATGTGAGAGTCCAGGCTCAGCCTCTTGGGCTGAAGAGGAGGGGTGTGAATTTTC
>NW_024524220.1:0-2199 GCF_017590135.1 Pyrgilauda ruficollis | reverse complement strand
TTGAGGTTTTTCCTGGGAAATTTGGGGTTTTTTTTTTTCCCATGAATTTTGGGTTGTTTTCAGGGAATTTTGGGGGTTTTTTTTTCCTGAGAATTTGGGGATTTTTCCCAGGAATTTTGGGGGTTTTTTCCCAGGAATTTTGGGTTTGTCCAGGGAATCTTGGGTGTTTTCCACAGGAATTCGCGTTTTTCCCTGGGAAATTTTGGGGTTTTTTTCCCAGGAATTTTGGGGGTTTTCCACAGGAATTCAGGTTTTTCCATGGGAAATTTTGGGGTTTCTCCCAGGAATTTTGAGGTTTTTCCCTGAAAAATTTTAGTTTTTTTCCCCAAGAATTCTGCATTTTTCTCAGGAATTTTGGGGTTTTTTCCCAGGAATTTTGTTTTTTTTTTTTTCCAAGAATTCTGCATTTTTCTCAGGAATTTTGGGTTTTTTCCCAGGAATTTTTGGTTTTTTTTTTTGTTTTTTTTTTTTTCCCCAGGAATTCTGCATTTTCCCTAGGAATTTTGGGTGTTTTCCCCAGGAATTTGTGTTTTTCCCAGGAATTTTGTGGTTTTCCCAGGAATTTTGGGTGTTTTTCCCAGGAATTTTGGGGTTTTTCCCGGGAATTTGTGGTTTTTTTCCCAGGAATTTTGGCTTGTTTTCCCAGGAATTTGTGTTTCCCCCAGGAATTTTGGCTTTTTTTCCCAGAAATTTGGGGGTTTTTTCCCAGGAATTCTGCATTTTCCCCAGGAATTTTGGGTGTTTTTCCCAGGAATTTTGGGTGTTTTTCCCAGGAATTTGTGCTTTCCCGAGGAATTCTGCATTTTTCTCAGGAATTTTGGCTTTTTTTCCCAGGAATTTTGGGTGTTTTCCCCAGGAATTCTGCATTTTCCCCAGGAATTTTGGGTGTTTTCCCCAGGAATTTTGGTTTTTCTCCCGGGAATTTGGTTTTTCTCCCGGGAATTTGTGTTTTCCCCAGGAATTTTGGGTTTTCTCCCGGGAATTCTGCATTTTCCCCAGGAATTTTGGGTGTTTTCCCCAGGAATTTGTGGGGTTTTTTTCCCAGGAATTTTGGTTTTTCTCCCAGGAATTTTGGGTTTTTCTCCAGGGAATTCTGGGTTTTCTCCCGGGAATTTTGTGTTTTTCCCCAGGAATTTTGGGTTTTTTTCCCAGGAATTTGTGTTTTTCCCAGGAATTTGTGTTTTTCCCAGGAATTTTGGGTTTTTTCCCCAGGAATTTTGGTTTTTCTCCCAGGAATTCTGGGTTTTCTCCCAGGAATTTTGTGTTTTCTCCCGGGAATTTGGGTTTTCTCCCCAGGAATTTTGGTTTTTCTCCCAGGAATTTTGGGTTTTTCTCCAGGGAATTCTGGGTTTTCTCCCGGGAATTTTGTGTTTTTCCCCAGGAATTTTGGGTTTTTTTCCCAGGAATTTGTGTTTTTCCCAGGAATTTGTGTTTTTCCCAGGAATTTGTGTTTTTCCCAGGAATTTTGGGTTTTTTCCCCAGGAATTTTGGTTTTTCTCCCAGGAATTCTGGGTTTTCTCCCAGGAATTTTGTGTTTTCTCCCGGGAATTTGGGTTTTCTCCCCAGGAATTTTGGTTTTTCTCCCAGGAATTTTGGGTTTTTCTCCAGGGAATCCGGGGATTGGGGGGAATTGGGGATTGGGGGGGATCGGGGATTAGGGGAAAATCCAGGGATTGGGGGGAAATCTGGGAATTTGGGGATAAAATCTGGAAATCTGGGGGGAAATCGGGAATTGAGGGGAAATCTGGGAATCAGGGGCAAAATCCAGGAATTTGGGGGGAAAATCTGGGAACTGGGGAAAAAATCTGGGAATTTGGGGATAAAATCTGGAAATCTGGGGCAAAATCCAGGAATTTGGGGGGAAATCTGGGAATTGGGGGGAAAATCCAGGAATCTGGGGCAAAATCCGAGGATTTGGGGGGAAATCTGGGAACGGAGGGGAAAACCCAGGGATTTGGGGGCAAAATCCGTGAATTTGGGGATAAAATCTGGGAATCTGGGGCAAAATCTGGGAATTTGGGGATAAAATCTGGGAATCGGGGGCAAAATCTGGGAATTTGGAGAATTTTTGGTGGATTTAGGGGCAAAATCTGGGAATCTGGGGGGAAAATCCAGGGAATTTGGGGCATTTGAGGGATTTCAGAGGAATTTTGGGGAATTTTGAGGGATTTGGGGGGGGGTCCAGGAGGCCCAAAATGG
>NW_024524219.1:1682-2276 GCF_017590135.1 Pyrgilauda ruficollis | reverse complement strand
ATTTCAGGGAATTTGGGGCGGATTTGGCTGGATTTTGGGTGGATTTCAGGGAATTTGAGGTGGATTTGGGTGGATTTTGGTGGCTTTCAGGAGTTTGAGGGGGGTTTGGGGGGATTTGGGGTGGATTTCAGGGAATTTGAGGCAGATTTGGGGGGATTTTGGTGGCTTTCAGGAGTTCGAGGGGGTTTGGGTGGATTTGGGGGGATTTTGGGTGGATTTGGGGTGGATTTTGGGTGGATTTGGAGGAATTTGAGGTGGATTTGGGTGGATTTGGGTGGCTTTCAGGAGTTTGAGGGGGTTGGGGCCGTGCCTCAGTTTCCCCGGGCCAGCCATGCTGCCCCCCGCCCTGCTGCTGCTGCTGCCGCTGGCGCTGGCCGGGACCCCCGAGGTGACGGTGCCGCGGCCCCGGGGGGTGGCCCTGAGCCGTGAGTGACCCCAAAAACCCCAAAAACCACCCCAAAAATCATCCTGAACCCAAAAACCCTGAAATCCCCCAAAATCCCACCCAAATCCCCCCAAAATCCCCCCAAATTTCCCTCAAATCCCCCTCAATCCCCTCAAAATCCCCAAATTCCACCCCAAACCCCACCAAAT
>NW_024524219.1:0-1496 GCF_017590135.1 Pyrgilauda ruficollis | reverse complement strand
ATTTTGGGGATTAAAAGGGGATTTGGGGGGGTCTGAAGGGGGTTTCGAGGGGTTTGTGGGGATTTTGGGGGGTCTAAAGGGGGATTTTGGGGATTTTGGGGGGGTTTAAAGGGGATTTTGGGGTGTCTGAAGGGGCGTTTGGGGGGGTTTTGGGGAGTCCGAAGGGGAATCTGAGTGGTTTGGGGAGATTTCAGGGAATTTGAGGGAATTTGGGGGGGATTTTGGGGGGATTTCAGGGAATTTGAGGTGGATTTGAATGAAATTGAGGCGGATTTGGGTGGATTTGGGGTGAATTTCAGGGAATTTGGGGCAGATTTGGGTGGATTTGGGGTGAATTTCAGGGAATTTGAGGCGGATTTGGGTGAATTTGAGGGAATTTGGGGTGGATTTGGGGGAATTTTGGTGGCTTTCAGGGAGTTTGAGGCAGATTTTGGTGGATTTGGGGTGGATTTCAGGGAGTTTGAGGCGGATTTGGGTGGATTTCAGGGAGTTTGAGGGGGGTTTGGGGGGATTTTGGGTGGATTTGGGGTGGATTTGGGGTGGATTTGGAGGAATTTGAGGCAGATTTGGGTGGATTTTGGGTGGATTTCAGGGAATTTGAGGCAGATTTTGGGTGGATTTCAGGGAATTTGAGGCAGATTTTGGTGAATTTCAGGGGATTTGAGGCGGATTTGGGGGGACTTGAGGGAATTTGGGGTGGATTTGGGTGGATTTGGAGGAATTTGAGGCGGATTTGGGGGGATTTTGGGTGGATTTCAGGGAATTTGAGGTGGATTTGGGTGGATTTTGGTGAATTTCAGGGAATTTGGGGCGGATTTGGCTGGATTTTGGTGGATTTCAGGGAGTTTGAGGGGGGTTTGGGGGGATTTGGGGTGGATTTCAGGGAATTTGAGGCAGATTTGGGGGGATTTTGGTGGCTTTCAGGAGTTCGAGGGGGTTTGGGTGGATTTGGGGGGATTTTGGGTGGATTTGGGGTGGATTTTGGGTGGATTTCAGGGAATTTGAGGCAGATTTTGGGTGGCTTTCAGGAGTTTGAGGGGGTTGGGGCCGTGCCTCAGTTTCCCCGGGCCAGCCATGCTGCCCCCCGCCCTGCTGCTGCTGCTGCCGCTGGCGCTGGCCGGGACCCCCGAGGTGACGGTGCCGCGGCCCCGGGGGGTGGCCCTGAGCCGTGAGTGACCCCAAAAACCCCAAAATTCACCCCAAAAATCATCCTGAACCCAAAAACCCTGAAATCCCCCAAACGCCCCCTCAGAGCCCCCTCCTCACTTTTAGAGACCCCAAGGCCCTTCTGAGACCTTCCCACCCCCCCAAATTTTGGGGAGGGGTCCCCAAAGTCCCTCTGGGTGCCCCCCAGACTGAGGGGACCCCCCAAAATCCCCCCAGGGACCCCCGCGTGCCCCAACGGGCGCTTCCACTGCACCAACGCCGGGCACCGGCCCCGCAGCATCCCCGCGGCCCACGTCAACGACGGCGTCTGCGGTGGGTCGGTGGGATTT
>NW_024524218.1:0-2276 GCF_017590135.1 Pyrgilauda ruficollis | reverse complement strand
ACAACCATGGCCAACACAACCCAACCATGGCCACCAAAATCCAACCACGGCCAACAAAACCTGACCGTGGCCACCAAAACCTGACCATGGCCACCATAACCCAACCATGACCACCAAAACCCAACCATGGCCACAATAACCCAACCACAGCCAATGCCACCCAACCACAACCATCATGACCCAACCACGGCCACCACAACTCAACCACAACCAACACAACCCAACCATGACCACCACGACCCAACCACGACCACCATGACCCAACCATGACCAGCATAACCCAACCACAGCCAACACAACCCAACCACGGCCACCAAGACCTAACCATGGCCACCACATCTCAACCACAACCAACACAATCCAATCATGACCAAGACAACCCAACCATGGCCACCATGACCCAACCATGGCCAACACAACCCAACCACGCCCACCATGACCCAACCATGGCCAACACAACCCAACCACACCCACCAAGACCTAACCATGGCCAACACAACACAACCACGGCCACCAAGACCTAACCATGGCCACCACAACCCAACCATGCCCACCATGACCCAACCATGGCCAACACAACCCAACCACACCCACCAAGACCTAACCATGGCCAACACAACACAACCACGGCCACCAAGACCTAACCATGGCCACCACAACCCAACCATGCCCACCATGACCCAACCATGGCCAACACAACCCAACCACACCCACCAAGACCTAACCATGGCCAACACAACACAACCACGGCCACCAAGACCTAACCATGGCCACCACAACCCAACCATGCCCACCATGACCCAACCATGGCCAACACAACCCAACCACACCCACCAAGACCTAACCATGGCCAACACAACACAACCACGGCCACCAAGACCTAACCATGGCCACCACAACCCAACCATGCCCACCATGACCCAACCATGGCCAACACAACCCAACCACACCCACCAAGACCTAACCATGGCCAACACAACACAACCACGGCCACCAAGACCTAACCATGGCCACCACAACCCAACCATGCCCACCATGACCCAACCATGGCCAACACAACCCAACCACACCCACCAAGACCTAACCATGGCCAACACAACACAACCACGGCCACCAAGACCTAACCATGGCCAACACAACCCAACCACGCCCACCATGACCCAACCATGGCCAACACAACCCAACCACACCCACCAAGACCTAACCATGGCCAACACAACACAACCACGGCCACCAAGACCTAACCATGGCCACCACAACCCAACCACGCCCACCATGACCCACCCATGACCAAAACAATCCAACAATGACAACCATGCCCCAACCATGGCCACCACAACCCAACCACACCCACCATGACCCAACCATGACCAAAACAATCCAACAATGACAACCATGACCCAACCACGGCCACCACAACCCAACCACGCCCACCATGACCCAACCATGGCCAACACAACCGGGCCCCGCCCCCCAGCAGGGGCTCGAGCTCGCGCAGCGCGGCGGGGCCGAGGCGGGGCAGAACCTGGGGAAAAATCGGGAAAATTCGGGAAAAATGGGGAAAAATCGGGAGAATTCCACCCAAAATCGGTGCGGGGAAGGCGGACCCCGCTGGATTTACCCGAAACCTGCAAAATTTACTCAAAATCCGGGCACAACCCCCAAAAATCTGCAGAAATTTAACCAAAATCTGAATGAAAAATCCCAAAATCTGTGAAAATTTACTCAAAATCTGAGAAAAAAACCCCAAATCTGCAGAAATTTAACGAAAATCTGAGGAAAACCCCCAAAAATCCGTGAAAATTTACCCAAAATCCAAGCAAACCCCCCCAAAATATGTGAAAATTTACCCAAAATCTGAGCCAAAGAAACCCAAATCTGCGGAAATTTATCAAAATCTGAGTAAAAACCCTAAAATCTCTAAAACTTACCCAAAATCTGGGCAAAACCACAAAAATCTGCAAAAATTACCCAAAATACTGAGCAAAAAAACCCAAAATCTGCAAAATACACCCAAAATCTGCGCAAAACCCCAAAAATCTGCAGAAATTTACCCAAAATCTGAGCAAAAAAACCTCAAAATCCGAAAAAATAACCCAAAATCTGAATCTAAAACCCCCAAATCTGTGAAAAATTACCCAAAATCTGAGCAAAAATCCCAAAATCGGAGCAAAAACCTCCCAAAATCTGCCAAATGGAACCCAAACCCACCCGAAAATCGCCCCTGGGACCCCCCAATCCCTTCCCATCCCCCTCCAAATCCCCCCAACATTTCC
>NW_024524217.1:459-2278 GCF_017590135.1 Pyrgilauda ruficollis | reverse complement strand
TTCCCCCCATTTTTGGGATTTTTTCCCTATTTTCAGGATTTTTCTTCCCCATTTTTGGGTTTTTTCCCTCCGTTTTTGGGCTCGCCTCCCCATTTTTGGGTTTTCCCTCCCCATTTTTGGGTTTTTTCTCCATTTTTAGGATTTCCCTCCCCATTTTTGGAGTGTTTTTCTCCCATTTTTGGGGTTTTTCTCCCATTTTTGGGATTCCCCTCCCCATTTCTGGGGTGTTTCCCCCGATTTTGGCGTTTTTTTCCCATTTTTGGGGGTTTTTCTCCCATTTTTGGGTTTTTTCCTCTATTTTTGGGATTCCCCTCCCCATTTTTCTCCCATTTTTGGGGCATTTTCTCCCATTTTTGGTTTTTTTTTTCTCTATTTTTGGCATTCCCCTCCCCGTTTTTGGGCTATTTCCCATTTTTGGGCTATTTCCCGTTTTTGGGGTTCCCCCCGTTTTTGGGGTGTTTCCCCGTTTTTGGGGTTTTCCCCGTTTTTGGGCTATTTCCCATTTTTGGGCTATTTCCCATTTTTGGGGTTTCCCCCCGTTTTTGGGGTGTTTCCCCATTTTTGGGCTATTTCCCGTTTTTGGGCTATTTCCCGTTTTTGGGCTATTTCCCATTTTTGGGCTATTTCCCGTTTTCGGGGTGTTTCCCCGTTTTTGGGGTTCCCCCCGTTTTTGGGGTGTTTCCCATTTTTGGGCTATTTCCCGTTTTTGGGGTGTTTCCCGTTTTCGGGGTGTTTCCCCGTTTTTGGGGTTTCCCCCCGTTTTTGGGTGTTTCCCATTTTTGGGCTATTTCCCGTTTTTGGGGTGTTTCCCGTTTTCGGGGTGTTTCCCCGTTTTTGGGGTTTCCCCCCGTTTTTGGGGTGTTTCCCCATTTTTGGGCTATTTCCCGTTTTCGGGGTGTTTCCCGTTTTTGGGGTGTTTCCCGTTTTTGGGGTTCCTTTCCCGTTTTTGGGATTTCCCCCCATTTTTGGGCTATTTCCCGTTTTTGGGATTTCCCCCCATTTTTGGGCTATTTCCCGTTTTTGGGGTGTTTCCCGTTTTCGGGGTGTTTCCCCGTTTTTGGGGTTTCCCCCCGTTTTTGGGGTGTTTCCCATTTTTGGGGTTTCCCCCCGTTTTTGGGGTGTTTCCCCATTTTTGGGCTATTTCCCGTTTTTGGGGTGTTTCCCGTTTTCGGGGTGTTTCCCCGTTTTTGGGGTTTCCCCCCGTTTTTGGGGTGTTTCCCCATTTTTGGGCTATTTCCCGTTTTCGGGGTGTTTCCCGTTTTTGGGGTGTTTCCCGTTTTTGGGGTTCCCCCCGTTTTTGGGGTGCTTTCCCCGTTTTTGGGGTTCCCCCCGTTTTCGGGGTGTTTCCCGTTTTTGGGGTGCTTTCCCGTTTTTGGGGTGCTTTCCCGTTTTTGGGATTTCCCCCCATTTTTGGGCTATTTCCCGTTTTTGGGGTTTCCCCCCGTTTTTGGGCTATTTCCCATTTTTGGGCTATTTCCCGTTTTTGGGGTGTTTCCCGTTTTCGGGGTGTTTCCCCGTTTTTGGGGTTTCCCCCCGTTTTTGGGGTGTTTCCCATTTTTGGGGTTTCCCCCCGTTTTTGGGGTGTTTCCCCATTTTTGGGCTATTTCCCGTTTTTGGGGTGTTTCCCGTTTTCGGGGTGTTTCCCCGTTTTTGGGGTTTCCCCCCGTTTTTGGGGTGTTTCCCGGGGGAAAAAATGGGGGGGAAAATGGGAATTTTGGGGGAAAATGGGGGGAAATTTGGGATTTGGAGGAAAAATGGGGGAAAAATGGGAATTTTGGGGGAAAAATGGGAGGAAATTTGGGATTTGGGGGGTAAATGG
>NW_024524217.1:0-325 GCF_017590135.1 Pyrgilauda ruficollis | reverse complement strand
GGAAAAATGGGAATTTTGGGGGAAAATGGGGGGAAATGGGGATTTGGGGGAAAAAAATGGGAATTTTGGGGGAAAAATTGGGATTTGGGGGGGAAATGGGGCAAAAAAAGGGGATTTTGGGGAAAAAATGGGAGAATAATGGGAATTTTTGGGGAAAAAAGGGAATTTGGGCGGGAAAAATGGCAGAATTTGGGGATTTTGGGGTCTGGGATTTGGGATTTTTGGGGATTTGGGGGTTTTTGGGGTGCAGAATTCAGGATTTTGGGGGTTTTAGGTATCAGAAATCAACATTTTGGGATTTTTGGGGTGCAGAATTCAGGATTTT
>NW_024524216.1:0-2280 GCF_017590135.1 Pyrgilauda ruficollis | reverse complement strand
AGCAGCTGTGTCTCACTGATGTGTCCAAGTTTCCCCACTCCTCAGGTGTGACACTGCCAGAGGAAAATGCACAGCTCCAAGCACACTGGGAAGCTGGGACCACCTCCTCGCTTCATTCTCCCAGTGCCAAGGACTTCATCGAGGTACCGAGAGCTCCCCTTGCTGGGACTCTTGTCCACAGCATTTGTGTAAGCAAAGGGGCCCAGAATCAGCAGGGTTCCTTTCCTTCCTGCCACAGGCTGTTGGAAAATACCTGGGACCTTCTGAGCGGACATGCATCATCCTCTCCACCATTACGACGTTCCAGTACTCATCTACCTACAATCATCAGGTGGCTCTCAGCATGCTGGAGGTGATTGGGCGCGACCCTGACTGCTGGCTGACAGATGTAAGTGGCCTGTGTCTGGATTGCCCTGCCGTATTGGCTTCCTGCCTCCCTCCATCCCTCCCAAAACCAGATGTCTTGGGCACCTGAAGGCGCCCTGAGGCAGCAGAGAGGGATGGGAAAGGCAGCTTGGCTCCAGCGGCAGCACCATCCTCACCTGTGTCCCTCCAGGTGCCAAACGTCGTGAGCCACATCTACCACAGTGGGTTGGTCATGGACAGCCAAGTCCAGCACAGCCTCCACTCCCTGCTTCTCTTGGTGGCTGACAGGAGTCCTGGGCAGGTGGTCACAACACTGCTGCAGATCGCTCCACGAGGAGATAGGTACTGGTCCCAAAAGCCCCTGTGGGGAGAGGGACCCTGAGACCCTCTGGCTGGCAAACCCAAGAACACTGCAGGGCCCCACTAAGGAGCCAGGCCCTCCATCCCACCATGCTTTCCAGCCTTGGTGGGGGTCATTCAGACCTGCAACAGCCAAAGCTGGCTGGGCCTGCCAGAGCCAGCCCCGAGCCAGCACGCTGCTCCTCAGGCATCTCCTGCCTGCCTGGGCAGGATCCCCAGGCACCCCACGTCCTGCAGCACTGGCCCAGGCCCTGCTGACAGTGCTCTGCCTTGCAGGAATGCCCTCAGTTTGTGGGAGGTGATGTTCTCCGTGCCCCAGGTGGTAGAGAAGGTCTTGAAGGAGCTTCATGTCCAACTCCAGGACCTGAAGAATGGCATTTTCCAGCACTCTGATGAAAACGATTGCCTCACTTACATGGCTGTGAGTGAGCAGGAAAAGCTGTGGTGCCCTTGTCCTCAGCTTGGGGGGAAGCAGAAGCTGTGCCAGAGGAGCCCTTCTGGCTTTGCCAGGGGCAAAGTTGCTCAGTGCAGGCTTTCTTTCAGCTGCTGGCCTCTGAAGATGTGCAAGAGGAGGAATTCGCTCCATTGTACAAAACCTGCAGGTTTCTGCTGTATTCAAGCAACAGCAGAGACAGAGAGGTGATCTCCCTGCTGCTCAGGGCCCTCATCACACTGTCCCAGAGACGTGACAAGGTGAGCAGGGTGGTGTCGGGGGCACACACGGGGAAGCCAGGCTTTGAACCCTGGGCTGGGAGTCAGGACAAGGGGTCACTGCTGCAAACACCCTCCCTGACTGGCAGGGCCTGCTCACAGAATGGAAACTGTCTTTCCTGCAGGCCAGAAAAATGAAGGCCCTGCTGCCAGACCTGATGAACCTGTTGCGGCAAAACTGCATGTCTCTGGCCATGAAGGCCCTGATGGTCCTCCAGAACATGATGAAGTGCTTGAAGAGGACCGAGGCCAGTGCCATTGCTGCGGATGTGGCGAAGGTACTCCGGCACCACTTGGATGAGGTGAGGCCAGTGTGAGCCCGAGCCCTGAGAGGGGCACTGGGCTGTGACAGCAGCGCTCGGGGCAGGCTCTGCTCCCCTGGGCTCTCCCGGCATGGATTCTGCTTCTCCCCACTCTGCAGTCTGGCATCGCCCCTCACCTCAGCTGCTGTCACACCCCTCCTCACGATGGAGCTGTGTCCCAAGCTCACTTGTAGTGGTTTTGGTTCATCAGTTTCCCTATTTTTGAGATTTCCCAACTAACGCACTGGTGAGTGTGGTGGGTTTCAGTGCTGGCCAATCATTCCTGCACTCACTTCCTGCTGGGAGATGGGATTAGGAGAAAGGCAAAGCAGGCTCAAAACTTTAGAAGGGTATAAATAAAATTTTATTAACAATAACTAAAACCCAGACCTGAGAGGGGCATGGGGCTATGGCAGCAACACTGGGAGCAGGCTGTATTCCCCTGGACTCTCCATCTCCAGACCAGGGATGGATTCTGGGCCTGCTTCTCCCCAGTCTGCAATCTGGCCCCCGAGCATCACCCCTCACCTCAGCTGCTGTC
>NW_024524215.1:1313-2278 GCF_017590135.1 Pyrgilauda ruficollis | reverse complement strand
CCCCCAGGTGTGTCCCAGAGCCCCTCCCCGTGCCCGCTCACCTGAGTGGATGAACATGTGCTTGGTGTAGTTCTTGCGGGAGCTGAAGCTCTTCTGGCAGTGCCCGCACTGGTACGGGGGGGGCTGTGCCCCGCGCTGGGGCACGCCGGGGGGCGCCGGGGGGGCCGCGGGGACGGGGACGGCGCCCCCCTCCAGCCCCCCCTCGTAGGGCAGGGCCGGGGGCGCCCCGAAGCCGAAGCCGTCCCCGGCCGGCGCCTCGCGGCCGTCCCAGGGCGCCAGCAGCGCCTCGGGGAACGCCTCGGGGCCGCCCAAAAACGGCGCCTCGGGGCCGGGGAAGGGCGGCGGGGCGACGACGCCTTCCTGGGAGCCCCCTTCGTCCTCTCCTTCCTCATCCTCACCCTCCTCCTCCTCCAGCTCCTCGCGCAGGTCGGGGCGCTCCTCCTTGAGCTGCGCGGGCGCCAGGCGCAGCGGCTGGCGCTGCTTGCGGCTGTGGCCGGCGGCGGGCTCGGCGGGCGGCGCGGCGGGGCCGCGGGCCCGCGAGATGATCTGCGTGCACTCGTCGATGACCGTCTTGATCTGCAGCACGGAGGCGGCCGTGAGGATGTGCAGCGCCTCGGACTGGGCCACCACCAGGCTGCCGCTGTAGAGGAACTCGACCAGCTGGCGCACGGCGGCCGAGGGCACCACGGGCGGCACCTCGATGGCCGAGTGGCCCAGCAGCAGCTTGTCGTGGAAGAAGGGGCTGCCGGCGGCCAGCACGCAGCGGTGGGCGCGCAGCGAGGCCTCGCGGATGCGCACGGTGACGTCGCAGAAGTGGCCGGCCACGCGCTGCCCGTTGAGCGTCTCCAGCAGCGAGCGGCTGAAGTTGTGCAGGTGGATGTAGTGCACGGCCTCCGGCATGGCGGCGGGGACAGCGGGGGACAGGGGGACAGGGGGACAGCAGGGACAGCAATGGGGACAGGGGA
>NW_024524215.1:0-818 GCF_017590135.1 Pyrgilauda ruficollis | reverse complement strand
ACGGGGGGGACACTGGGATGGTGGGGACAGAGGGGATAGAGGGAACACGGGGGACAAGGGGGGGGACGCTGAGGGACAGCGGGACACGGGGGGACAGTGGACAGGGGGACACTGGGATGGTGGGGATAGAGGGGACAGGGGACACTGGGGACACTGGGACGGGGACACTGGGGACACTGGGACGGGGACACTGGGGACACTGGGGACACTGGGGACACGGAGACACCGGGATAGAGGGGACACTGGGGACACTGGGATGGTGGAGATGAAAGGGACACGGGGGACACTGGGGACACCGGGATGGTGGGGATGGAAGGGACACGGGGGACAGCGGGGACAGAGGGACACGGGGGCAGTGGGGACAGAGGGACACGGGGGCAGTGGGGACAGAGGGACACGGGGGCAGTGGGCACAGCAGGGACACCGGGGCAGGGGGCAGTGGGCACAGTAGGGCCGCGGGGGACAGGGGGGACAGAGGGACACGGGGGACAGCGGGGACAGCAGGGACACGGGGACAGCGGGGACAGAGGGACACGGGGGCAGTGGGCACAGCAGGGACACCGGGGTGGCGGGAGCCCCGCGGCGCTGGGGACACCACGGGGACACCGGCGGGGACAGCGGCGAGGCTGGCGGGCCCTGCGGACAGAGAGACGGGGCTGGGGACATCCTGCGGGATGTCACCGGGGCTGGGGACACTGATGGGGACAGCCTGTGTGACGTCACTGCGCGCCGATGACATCACCCCGAGGGACGGCGGGCCGGATGTCCCCGAGCTGTCACGACAGGCGGAGCCACCCGAGCCGGTTCCCGCCCCCCCC
>NW_024524214.1:0-2280 GCF_017590135.1 Pyrgilauda ruficollis | reverse complement strand
GACCCCCGGGGCGCGGGGGGGAGGGGCGGTGCCACCGGGGGTCCCTCAGAATCCGTCGGGGTCCGCGGTGGGGGGCGGGGGGGTCCCGGCCGTGCTCGGGCGGTGCCGGAGGGACTTCTCCTCCTCCTGGGGGGACATCGGGGACATTGGGGACATTGGGGACACAGTGAGGACATTGGGGACACAGTGGGGACACAGTGGGGATATTGGGGACACCGTGGGGACATCGGGGACACCGTGGGGATATTGGGGACACACTGGGGACATTTTCTGGACACTGGGGTGGGGACAGGTCACACCTGCGGGGTCCAGGTTGTCCCCAAGGCCACCAAGACCCCCTTAGGACCCCAAAAACCCCAAACCACCAAACCCCATTTTTGGCATCCCCCACGCCTGGGCTCGGGATCCCCTTGGCACCCCCCACCCCCCATTTTGGGGTCCTCCCCGGGTTTTGGGGTTCCCTCCCCCCTTCTCTGGGGTCCCCCCAGTTTTGGGGTCACTCACGGCCTCGGCGCTGCCCCACTCGGCCGCGTCCTCCTCGCCCCGCAGCGACTCCGGGCCCTCGTCCTCGTACTCGGTCAGGTAATCGGACTCCTCTGGGGAGGGGGCGTGGGGTGAGCCCCCAGACCCAAATCCCAGCCCCAAACCCCAGCCCCAATTCCAGCCCCCAAATCCCAGACCCAAACCCCAGCCCCAAATCCCAGCCCCAAATCCTGGCCCCCAAACCTCAGATCTCCACCCCCAGCCCTGACTCCACACCCCCGGGGTGTCCCCTCCCCGTCCCTGTGCTGTCCCCTCCCTGTCCCCTCCCTGTCCCCTCCCTGTCCCCTCCCTGTCCCCGCTGTCACCGTCGCCGTAGCCGTCGGACAGGTAGGACTGGGCGGGCTCGATGCGCGACACGATCTCAGCCAGGTCCGTGAAACCGGCACTGGGACAGGTGAGCACCTGAGGGGACACCTGAGCACCTGAGGGGACAGAGGGGACAGGAGGGGCACACGGAAGGGACCGATGGGGCAAAGGACGGACAGGACAGGGACCAGGGGGACAAAGGGTGACAAGGAGGGTGACAGGAACAGGGTGGCAGTAACAGGAAGGTCACCCAAGAGGTGACACCCCTCAAAGGACAGTGACAAGGCTGGGGAGGCCCCTCCCACGGTGAGCCAGGGAAGGTCCCCAATGAGCCACCACCCTCCATGTCCTGCCATACCCCTCCCGTGTCCCCAGGTGTCCCCACGTGTCCCCAAGCTCACGTCCATGCGTTTGCTCTCGTAGAAGTCGGCCGAGCGCCGGTCCTTGACCATCTTCTCGATGACGTCCCCGCGGCTCCAGCCCTCGAACACCACCTTGCCGTGCTGGTAGCCAACGTCCTGGCGGGCAGGGGACAGTGGGCAGGGGACAGGGGACAGTGGGCAGTGGACAGTGGCCCGGACACCCCCAAGATGGCCCAGGACACCCCAGTGATGACCGGGGTGCTCAATTAATGGTCAAGGACACCTCAACTGATGACCAGGACACCCAAGTGACAGTCAAGAACATTCAACGGATGGTCAAGGACATCCAGTGATGGCTGGAGAACCCCAACAATGACCAAAGAACCCCAAAAATGACCAAAGAACCCCAATGATGGACAAAAAAACCCAACGATGACCAAAGAACCCCAAAAATGACTGAAGAATCCCAACGATGACCGAAGAACCCCAACCCACGTCTGGAGCCCCCCAGCCCAACGCCCCCGAGCCACCCCCAGCCCCAACTCACGTAGATCTCATCGAACTTGCCGAAGTCCATGGTCTTGAAGCGGTCGATGGGCGGCCGGATGTACTCGCAGTACGAGCTGGACTTGACCACCTCGAGCTGCCGCACGCAGGACACGTAGGCCAGGCGCGACTGGATCTCCGCCATGTCCGGCACCTGCCGGGACCCGACACTCGGGACGCGCCCAGCACCTCGTCATCCTCATCATCATCGTCATTGTTATTGTTGTCATTGTTGTTAACATTATTGTCATCCTCATCATCATCGTCATTGTCATTGTTGTCATTGTCGTTATCATTATTGTCATCATCATCATCATCGTCATTGTCATTGTTGTCATTGTCGTTATCATTATTGTCATCATCATCATCATTGTCATGATCATCATCATCGTTGTCATTGTCATCGTCATCATTGTCATCATCATCGTCATTCTCATCATTGTCATCATCGTCATGATTGTCATCCTCGTCATCATCGTCGTTGTCATCATTGTTGTCATTGTCATCATTGTCATCATCATCA
>NW_024524213.1:0-2270 GCF_017590135.1 Pyrgilauda ruficollis | reverse complement strand
CAGTGTTTTATTGGTCAATAACTCCTTCAAATGTAACTAAGGATTTTGTGACATTCTAAACTGTGCTATAAAGATGTGAGCTGAACTTACCCTTCCCACTTATGTAGAAGATATGAAAAATAAACTACATCATCAAAAACTATTCAGAAGTCCTGTCTCAAATTCCTTCAAAATCCCTCACATTGAAGGAGGCCAAAACCCGAGCAGGAGCCTCAGCAAACAATGAAATGCTTCCCTCAACAGGCTGGGTTCAGATTATTAAATACCTTAAAAGTCCAAAAATTCTATTTTAATTTCATTTCTGACAGCACTGTTCCCAACTGAGGGTATCCTTTCCAAAGCACCAGCAGGAATTTGGGATAACACTGGGCTTGCACATGGAAACAGCTCATGAGAAAAAAATACAAATAACTAAAATTTAGGTTTAGGGGATTCAAAATTTGAAAGATAACTCAGCAAGTCACCATTACTCACTGTTAATTACCATAAAACACCAATTCAGGAGAAATCTAGAGATAAATATTATGATTGTAAGCACTTTTCAAGATTCATAGCGCAGCAAATCTCTGCATTTTGTGTATCTCATTAATAATAAAAAAATATTTTTGTGAGGCTCAGCTATTTATTTCAAGGGCTCTCCTTATGTTTTTTAAATGTTTAATAAATATGCTAAAAATAAATTTAAAATGAACTAAAAAAAGAAGAGAATAGTGATTTGGTTTTTGCAAGAACACAGAATCTACAGAGTCACAAGGACATTGGGGAACAGTTGTAAAAATGAACATTTTTCAATTTATATAGGAGGACATATCAATAACAGGGATTAAGAGAACAGCGCAATAAAAACCAGTCTCTGATTAAATGTTTCATGTTAAAAATGCATATTTTAAAGTGTATTATTTACCAAACTTGAAGATCTGTCCCCTAATCTTCAAAACATCAAGAGCGGACAAAGATGAAAGAAGAGATTAAAATAAAATTTAGTATTATTTAGGGTTAGTGTTTGGTCAGATAAAATAAAATATAAAATCAAAATATTTGGCTTCAGTAAAGGGTATGAGGGACTGTGAACAGCTTAAATAGAGGCCTGGAAAAATCAGAGCAAATGTCTGAAAAATGGCATCTGAGGAACTGAAAATTTAGGGAGGAAAATGAGCAAAAAGGAAAATGAGGGGAAAAAAGTACAGGAAAGCAAGCAAGGGAAAGGATTGGAAAAAAGGGGAAAATGCAGCGTCAAAGATTTATGCAAAAGCAGCATAAATCTTTGAATTATTGGAGCCATCAACATTAAAGCTGAAGGAATAAACAAGGTGGGGAAAATCCTGGAAGGTGGAAATTTACCTCTTGAAAGCCAGTTGGTTTTATGGCCTTATCTGATAACGAAACTTAATCCATGAAAAATTGACAGTGGTAACCTTTTAATGTATTCCTGTAAGGATTTCACCATTAATTTCCGAGTATTTCCAATTAGAAGTCGGATTAATTTTTAATCACAGCTTAGTGCAATTTCATATTCCAACAGCAGCTCTTTCTTTCCTTCTTTCTGCTGAGCAGCTCCTGGTGAAATCCCCACAACTGCAAACCCAACCTGGGCTTGGTTTTCCTGGTAATGGGAATATTTCCTTAGCAGTCTGATTTTAAGTGAGTCGATCATTTTGGTGGCCCTGGTGAAGTGTGGCTAATTAGTTATCTAAATGATCCTGGGGAGGTGATAATATGTGTGTTAACTTCAAGCTAGCCCCTGAAAATGGCCTGCAGGAGATCTGGATTCCATAGGAAATATTCCATTTGAACAGTTCCTGGAGCTGCTCCGTGCTTTGGTCACTGCTGGGATCACCCCATGCTGGGTGGGGAGCTGCGCTCACTGCACCCTGCTTAAAAATCTCATTTCACCAACAAAGCTCCTCCATGCTCTGATTTCTTGGTGTCCTTCATGAAGCTAATTGCATTTCTAAATATTGAAATGCTTTCACATTGTATCTGAATAGAAATACCTATTTTTGAATCATTACTTGCTGCTCAAAATAAGATCCACAGCAGCCTCTTAACAAGGAAATAAACCATGAAGAGTTCATTCATGCTTCAGAATAAGATCATCCCTGAGATCATCCCTGGAAGATTGGAAGGGAAAGGAAAGGATGGAGGAGTCTCCTTTGCACTGCCCCATCTCTGACCAAGTCAAAAGGCAAGACCAAGACCAATGGCACCACCACCCTGATGATACCTTGAGAAGGCTCCCCTACAGCAGAGGCTGGCCAGAGCTCCAGAAT
>NW_024524212.1:1602-2269 GCF_017590135.1 Pyrgilauda ruficollis | reverse complement strand
GAGCAGGGCTGCTGTGCCAGCACTGATCTTGCCCCTGCTCTGCACACAGACATTGCTTTTGCAGCTCCAGAGAAGGCAATAAAAGGAGAATCTCAAGGGAGAAGTTTGCTGGGAGACTCTTCAGGTCATTTAAAGCCACTGAGAGCACAGCTCCTCATGGACACAGTCTGTGGCCACAGCAAAGGTGGAGAGAAACAATATGAAATATGGCACAAATAATGGCCTTATTTGTGCACAAGATTAATATACTAAAACAAAGGTAAAAAAAAAAAAGGAGAAGTTTGCTGGGAGACTCTTCAGGTCATTTAAAGCCACTGAGAGCACAGCTCCTCATGGACACAGTCTGTGGCCACAGCAAAGGTGGAGAGAAACAATATGAAATATGGCACAAATAATGGCCTTATTTGTGCACAAAATTAATATACTAAAACAAAGGTAAAAAAAAAAAAACACAAACAAAAAAATAAGGGCTATAAAAGATGACTTTTATTACAAGTGATTTGCAGAAACTGGCCAGTGTCTCCGTCTCTCTGAGAGCCTCCCCAGTGGACCCCAGCAGGCCCTGGGTCGGCAGACAACGGGGGCACAGCCCTGAAGTGACCGACAGCAGGGGACACTCTCTGGTGCCCCGAGGGTACTGAGGGCAGCTAGGCTAGTCACCTTTGCA
>NW_024524212.1:0-566 GCF_017590135.1 Pyrgilauda ruficollis | reverse complement strand
GCAGCACATCCTGTGTAGGAGATGGTGCTGGTGTCCCAGAGGGAATTGTGCATGGCTTTGGGGACAGTGGTGCAGATGGAGCCCAGGTCGCTGAGGGCCAGGTTGAGCAGGAAGAAGAACATGGGCGTGTGCAGGTGCTGGCCGCAGGCTACGGCGCTGATGATGAGGCCGTTGCCCAGGAGGGCAGCCAGGGAGATGCCCAGCAAGAGGCAGAAGTGCAGGAGCTGCAGCTGCCGTGTGTCTGCCAGTGCCAGCAGGAGGAAGTGGCTGATGGAGCTGCTGTTGGACATTTCTTCACTCTGGGCATTGTGAGCTGTTCAAAGAAGACATTGACAAACTGGGATTAATTTCTTTGAGTCAATCCCATTGTTTTGTTGTTTTGTTTTTGTTTTTTTTTTAATCCTTTCAAAATTACTTCTCTTCCAGGGAGGGCAAAATTTCTCCTGAACTTGGCTAAACTTTTTTGAGTTCGGGTTTGTGCTGCTGAGTTACTGCGTCGTGTTCAGCATTGCTTTAAGCCTGAACACTGGGGAACCCAGAGGGAAAACAGGGTTCCCTGTGCCCCA